>NC_056747.1:17266740-17369911 GCF_019279795.1 Protopterus annectens | reverse complement strand
CATGTGCTTTCGTTTTCCTTTTTCATACTGTTGTACTCCTCCATGTGCTTTCATTTTCCTTTTTCATACTGTTGTAGTTTTCCTTTTTCATACTGTTGTACTCCTCCATGTGCTTTTCCTTTTTCATACTGTTGTACTCCTCCATGTGCTTTCGTTTTCCTTTTTCATACTGTTGTACTCCTCCATGTGCTTTCGTTTTCCTTTTTCATACTGTTGTACTCCTCCATGTGCTTTTCCTTTTTCATACTGTTGTACTCCTCCATGTGCTTTTCCTTTTTCATACTGTTGTACTCCTCCATGTGCTTTCGTTTTCCTTTTTCATACTGTTGTACTCCTCCATGTGCTTTTCCTTTTTCATACTGTTGTACTCCTCCATGTGCTTTCCTTTTTCATACTGTTGTACTCCTCCATGTGCTTTCCTTTTCCTTTTTCATACTGTTGTACTCCTCCATGTGCTTTTCCTTTTTCATACTGTTGTACTCCTCCATGTGCTTTCGTTTTCCTTTTTCATACTGTTGTAGTTTTCCTTTTTCATACTGTTGTACTCCTCCATGTGCTTTTGTTTTCCTTTTTCATACTGTAGTACTCCTCCATGTGCTTTTCCTTTTTCATACTGTTGTACTCCTCCATGTGCTTTTCCTTTTTCATACTGTTGTACTCCTCCATGTGCTTTTCCTTTTTCATACTGTTGTACTCCTCCATGTTGTTTTTCTTTTTCATACTGTTGTACTCCTCCATGTGCTTTTCCTTTTTCATACTGTTGTACTCCATGTGCTTTTGTTTTCCTTTTTCATACTGTTGTACTCCTCCATGTGCTTTTCCTTTTTCATACTGTTGTACTCCTCCATGTGCTTTTCCTTTTTCATACTGTTGTACTCCATGTGCTTTCATTTTCCTTTTTCATACTGTTGTACTCCATGTGCTTTCGTTTTCCTTTTTCATAGTGTTGTACTCCATGTGCTTTCGTTTTCCTTTTTCATAGTGTTGTACTCCATGTGCTTTCGTTTTCCTTTTTCATACTGTTGTACTCCTCCATGTGCTTTCGTTTTCCTTTTTCATACTGTTGTACTCCTCCATGTGCTTTCGTTTTCCTTTTTCATACTGTTGTACTCCATGTGCTTTCGTTTTCCTTTTTCATACTGTTGTACTCCTCCATGTGCTTTTCCTTTTTCATACTGTTGTACTCCTCCATGTGCTTTTCCTTTTTCATACTGTTGTACTCCTCCATGTGCTTTCGTTTTCCTTTTTCATACTGTTGTACTCCTCCATGTGCTTTCGTTTTCCTTTTTCATACTGTTGTACTCCTCCATGTGCTTTCGTTTTCCTTTTTCATACTGTTGTACTCCTCCATGTGCTTTCGTTTTCCTTTTTCATACTGTTGTACTCCTCCATGTGCTATCATTTTTTTCTAATAGTCTACATTTCCTATACTATGGTATTTCTTCCTTTCCTCTGTACATTCTGATTTAAAAAAAAAATCTCTTGTTTTAGGTTTTGGTAGAGTACACTACGTCTTAAGATGTATATTTTTACAGTGGCTGGCAAAGATAAAGGCCTGGCTGGGTTTAAGAAATGTGAAAAGTGTGGACACAAAATTCGTTTTTCGGATGCCCACACACTGTGTGTGTATTGTTTGGGTCCAGTCCACCTGCAGGAAAACTGCTCCATCTGTTATGGTCCTAACCCAAGAGCTGTTGTTGGATGTAAGAGCAAGTTGATTCTTAAGGGCTGACTTCCTTCAGTAAGGCATTATCTGGAGCTTCCCCCCTCTACAAGTACTACTTCAGCATCGTCCAAATATTCTGGCAAATCCTAAGAAGAGACCTTTATCAGATCTGACAGCTTCCTCAGAGCCTAAGAAGAAACAACTTAGGTCATCTGGTCCGACTTCTACTCTGGATCCTAATTTGAAAAAGAAAGACCGTTCAGATCCAACCTCATTATCCAATCCAAAACCAAAATTGGCTAAAGATATGTCAGATCAGCGTGCTTTAGATCTGATACAGAAAGCATTGGACTCAACAACTGGCATGTTCTGTCTCCTGAGAACCAGATACTCTCCATCAGTGGACCCAGTCCCCTCTAAGGTCCCCTTTTCCTTTTTTAGAGGGGCAAAATCCCCTCAATAGTTTTCACGTGCTCTTCCAGGAGCCTTACAGAAGAAGATGTGGAGAAGTTAGTGAGAGTGATTATCTTGGTGCAGAGTATGTTAAGCATCCTGTCTGCTCCTTCCCCTCTGGGTCAGGAAATCCAGCCTTCCACTACACCCCTTTAGAAGTTACTCCAACTCTCTTCTTGGTCTTGGGAGTTTTCGGATCCGAGTCTTCTGGGTCTGTCAGCATCAGATGCAAGAATTGGCTTATTCTCAGATATAAAGTTTGTTCTGAGCTCTTCAGTTCCATCAGATCCGGAGAGCTCTCAGAGCCTGTCGGGTCTGGAATGTCAGAGTTGACTCTGAAGTTCACCGTGGGGCCTTGACACGGGTTAGTTTGGCTCTGACTTCAGCCTTAGGGGAGTTCCCCTCTTGGCAGGAAGGTACTACGGTCCAAAGGTGTGCTTTTACACATCCGGGGTCCTCTTCCTCTCTTGGGGGGGGGGGGGATCTTGAGGCCATGGAGAGTGCCTTGTCTGCTTCCACTACAAAGATGGCTCTCTTCTCCTCAGATCCTTAGTCTGCAGGCTTGCCATCTCTTCGTTTGGAGTCTCATCTGTCCTCTCCACAGGGATAGCTGGTACTGAAAGCATAGGCTTCCCAGCAGGGTTGTTCCCACTTCTTCTGATACCTCCCCAGAGCATCCCACTGATGAGGTTTCTAAGAATAAAACATGTAAGAGGAAGCACCTATACTCCCCCAAGGAGTTTGTCACAGATGATACAGACTTTGATGAAGGTGAAGAGTCCCCACAGTCACCTCCTGAAGATGTCCAGTTGGAGAAGTCCTTGAAATCCTGAAACAGAGAGATGGCTGGATGCCTGGCAACCCTTCATCTAAGGAGTGTGTATTCCTGGAGGCATTCGGTACTGCCCAGTCTACATCTGGGTGACTCCACCCACAGATGACCTCATAGATTTGATCTCTTGGCTGGCATGGAAGACCCTGGACACCATTGAGCCAGTTCCCTGAGACCAAACAAAATTTTGACAGCACCAGAAGACAGGCAGTTTTGGACAAAAGGGATGCCTATAGATGCCATGGTCGTGGCGGCAGCCACTAAAAAGGAACTCTCAGAAGAAAGTTCCACTGTCCATCCACCGAACAAGGAGTCTTGGGTAATGGACAGGTTTGAGAAGTATGTCTATGCTTCAGTGACCTTCACCTTAAGGTGTCTTAACTATTTGGCGCATTTCAACAGGTTACAGAGAGACCTAATTAAGGATCTGTCTGATACTCTCAGGGTCCGTTTCTGATGAGGTACAGATGTCTGTGATGTCTTACTTGACTGCCCTGTAATTGATTTCCACTTCTTCCATGAGGCTAATTTTGCATGTAGCAGAAGGAACCTCAAGGTCAGCAGGTTATGGCGTTTCCATAAGGAGGCATGCCTGGATGCGCTTGTGATTTTCTGGAGCCCTTATTCTTTGTTCACCAACGCTACCTTTCACGGAACATCTTTGTTTGGACCTAAAGTTAAGGATACTTTATCCAGGTGTGAAAAGGATGGAAAGACCTTGTCTGTTGTGGGGGCATATGTTTTTCCACTCCTCAGAAATCCTTCTCCAGGAATCAACGAGGTACTGGAAAAATGTGGTTCAAAAAGACCCAGGGTCTTTTCCAGGACACATGTGGAAGAGGTTCACCTACAGGTAGAGGGTGGAACTCCAGTGGTAGACAGCCTTCGCAGCAGAGGTGGCCTGCAAAACCAAGGGTCCCGAGATTTTTTTCGATAGACCCTTCCAGCACTCCTGAAACGAGGCCTGATTTGTCCCCCTCTGGAGCAAATAGGGGTTGTTTATCCCTGCACCAGAGAGCCTGGCTAGAGATAACAGATCTGATGTTTCTTTCATTCCTCCTCACTAATGGGTTATGGATCCCTGCTCAGGTCTAACTCGGCCATGTTTTTTCAGACTAGGATCCAAGTCTTGAGCTCCTCTCACCACCCACAATGCCCTGCACTCTAACTGACCTCAAATCTCATTTTCCACCAGTAGAATCAGACGTGGTCTCCTGATTCTTGAATGTTTTGGTAGTTTTTGGGTATCTTCCTTGTAGATGAGTGTTATTTCTTTATTTGTTGTTAATTTCCTCCCCTGTCCTTTAGTGTGTGCTTGGAGTTTTTTCTATTGCCTCTCCATTGTCTGAAGTTTTTCCTGTGCTGTGGGTAGCCATTTTTTGCCATTAGGCTCCTCTTTCACTTTTTCTCCACACACACACACACACACACACACACACACACACACACACACACACACACACACACACACACACACAAATCTCCCCCCTTTTAGTGTTTTTATGTTTCTTTTCTGGGGTTTCCCTGTTTTGTGTGTGTGAAGTTTGTTACTTGAATGATGGCTGACAAACCATTGGGATTTAAACCGTGCTCGGAATGTGGATGTAAGTTCCTGCATTCTAATGCATACTCGTGTGTTTACTGCTTGGGTGCAGAGCATCTGTGGTCGGCCTGCTCTGTTTGTGAAAACTTTAACCCTAAGGCTATAGCCAATCACAGAAACAAGTTGATCTTGAAGGAACCACGAACTGCATAAACTAGTAAAACATAGCGAAGGCTCCTCAGTTGGTAACTTGAAATAATTTTATTACCCACAATGCACCGAAAAAACTATAACGTTGTAAACATACATAAAATTACAATCAAATTACTAAGCGCTTTCACCCTAGAAAACATATGGGCATCTTCAGAGTACTTCAGAGTTGATCTTGAAGGGCCTTTTGCCTGCTTTCCTCTCCAGGGTCTCAAACCTCCTCCTTAAGAGCCACACAGAGCCTCTAACTCCAAAAAACCGCCCTCATAAGTCTTCAAGGGTGTCTTTGGAGCTGCCTGCTAAGGTTGGGAGGCTCTCTGATCTGACTTCCTTGGATCATAGGTGTACTTCAGCTCCAGCATATCCAAAGTTCTCTTTGGCTCCGTGGTGATCACCAATTCACCTGATACTGCCACCCCCTCCCCTTCAGATCCTTAAGACTTTGGATCCTACAGAGAGGGGCCCTACACTGGTGCTGGGGTTCAAGTCAGCTTCCCTCCCTGTTCTACAGCAGACTCCCGCCAGGCACTGCAGACCACAGTCAGTGGCTTCCTGTAGGTCTTATAGAAGTCTTTTGGAAGCTGACGTGGACAGGTAGAAGATCCTCAAGACTCAGACTCGGATCCAGATGGGGAGGGGGGGGTCTTCTTGGCTCCATCCCCCACAGGTTCTGCAAGTCTCCCCTTACAAGTCCAGTCTCCTTCACTGATCCATCCTTTGGCTTAGGAATCACAGGGTCATGGCTGATTGAGGAATCTGGGGTTGAATGTCTAGAGCCTGCCTTTCTCCACTCCGACTGTTGCTTTGACTTCCTGAGTTCCATTGTCGTTGGATCGTAGTGGGTCTTGGATCTGAGAGGGCCCCATCAGATCCAGGGTGGAGGGGATTCACTCCTACATTGTCAGAGCAGTCTCTTCCCCTTGGCACTTTGGCGCTGGACAGTTTGGGTCCGATTCAGCCAAGGAACCAGAGCTATGGGATTCTGGCCCTCTCTTCCTGTGTAACCTTGGCTCCAGTGGAGTTGAAGAGGGATTCTCTGGGTCCTTCGGTGTTCTTAAAAAGGGCTTTCTCTACCCACAGGGATCCAGTCCCTTTGAGCCATGATCTGTCCGACCAACGACCTTTGGATCAGAGACTTGAGCCTGTCGTTTCTGTCCTGAGTTAGCTCATCCAGACTGGTCTCGAAACACTTCCCCCAGAGGGCACTCCCTCCTCTTCAGAGACCTCCCCTGAGCACCCCACAGAGGAGATTCCTCGTAAGAGGATGCGCAAAAGGAGGCACATTGACTCCCATTGGAGTCAGTCAAAGAAGATACGGACTTTGATAATGGGGAAGGATTCCCCAGATCACCACCAGAGGATGTTTCCTTTGGAGATATTTTAGAGATTCTGCAGCAGAGCGGTGGTTGGTCAGCCCAACCTCCCTCCTCCTCGGAGTCTGTATTTTTGAGGCCTTCGTGACAGGCCCATCTACATCCTAGCTGTTCCCCTGGCAGATGAGTTAGTGGATTTGGTGTCCAGCAGTGCCTGGAAGGAGCCGGAGTCAGTGGAACGGATCCCAAAGCGACCTGACAATTTTTTGCCCCCCAAAAAATAGACCTTATTGGAGTAAAGGTATTCCACTGGATGCCAAGATTGTGATAGCAGCCACCAAAAAAGAGCAAGCAGAGCAGGGAGTCCAGAGCAATGGACAGGTTTGGGAAGCCTATTTATACCTCGGTCACCTTCTTGCTGAGGGAGTTGAACTACCTGGCACATCTTACTCACTTAGAGGACCTGGTGAAAGAACTTTCAGACTGTCTGGCAGAGACCATGTTGCAGGAGGACTTAAAGAAGGTCTCTCCCTGACTGGGTACTCTTTCGTCCTTGTCCATCTCATCCATAAGACTAATTTCCCATTCCACAGAAGGTGCCTCTCGGGCAGCCGGCTTAGGCACTGCTATTCGGAGACATGCCTGGATGAGGCTTTGTGATTTTGTGGAGCCCTTTAAGGCGTCCTTTAACACCCCCTTTGATGGATCTTCACTGTTTGGTAAATCGGTTAGAGAGATCTTAACCACAGTGAACAAGAGGAGAAAACTTTGTCTGCTATTGGGGTCAAGTTCTCCACTTCACAGCGCACCTTTTCTAGAAATCAACACCGGGGAAGGAAGACCTGCCTCCATAAATCCAAGGTGTCTTCCCAAGATCAACACGGGGATTCTTCCTCTAGGGCAGAGGAGGAAGTTTCAGTGGGAGTTACTTCCCCAGAAGCAGAGGGGGTCTGCAGAATCATGCCTTAAGGGAGCCTTTCTCTGATGGGCTCTTTCAGTGCTCCTGAAGAGCTGCTCGACTGCTCATCTCTGGAGGCATTTAGGGGTCGGTTCTCTCTACACCTTAAAACCTAGACCAATATAACACAAAACAAGTGGGTGTTAGAGATTATGTCCAGAGGCTACACTGTTCCCTTCCAAAGTTCTCCACCGGAGAGGTCAAAGACTCCCCAGTGTTCTGCCTGGTCAGAGGGAGTTTGCAGTAGCAGAAATTCTAAACCTACTGCAAAAGAGTCCTCCGCGAGGTCCTGATCACGCAGAGAGGATGTGAAACTTACTCTCGTTCTTTTTATTGCCAAAGAAATCTGGGGACCTGCAATCCATAGTGGATCTAAGCAAGTTAAACTTCTGAATGGTGACGATTCAGTCTGTTCTTCTGCTGCTGCTGAAGGACGATTGGATGTGCTCTGTGGACTTGAAGGATGCGTACTTCCACATCAAAATAGACAGGTGCTCCAGGAGTCATGTGACCTTCCAGTTGGGAGCTAGTCATTTTCATTTCAGGCCTCTGCCCTTTGGACTCACCACAGTCCCCCAGGGTGTTTACCAAATGTATGATAGTAGTCACAGCTCACCTAAGACTGCAGGGATTCTGGGTTTTCCCTTATCTGGACAACTGGCTCTTTACTTCTCCAGCCAGGCATCAGCTAATACAGGCAAGAGATTACTTCAACATTGCCAACCATCTGTGGATTACAATAAATCTGGCAAAGTCCATTCTTTCACCTGTGCAGACTGCAGAGTTCATTGGAGCTACCTTGGACACAGGTAGATTGCTGCTCTTCACCCTCACCATGTCCTAACCTTGAACGATCAGGTGCAAACAGTGTTGGGTCTGGCTTCCCGGCAAGGCTAATCCGTAGGTTCTGTGGTGGCTGCCCTACCACTAGTTCCTCTTGAAAGATATTTTATGCGAGTCCTTCAATGGACTTTAGCTGCTCAGCGGTCTATACTCTTCCGGCCTCTGTCTGTTCCTATCAAGCTAACTCCCATTTGCAGAAGGCATCTTCAATGGTAGCTTTTGTTGGATGACCTGAAATTAGGCAGACCTTTCCTTCTCCCACCCCCCCCCATGGTGACCATGGATACTTCCCTGTTGGGGTGGGAGACATTACAAGGGGAAGATGGTCCAAGTCACGTGAACACTCGGAGACCAGAATGCATATCAGTGTTCTGGAGATGAGAGCTGTCCTCCTCTCATGATGTTCTCTGTCTAGTAATGATTGCGATCCAAACAGACAACATGTCAGTGGTGTAGTACATCAGCAATCAAGGAGGAGCCCTCTCTTGCCCACTGTGTAGAGAGACCATGAGAGTTTGGGAATGGGCGAGGTCTTTGAACCATTTTCTGCTTGCAATGCACATTCCGGGGAAATCCAGTGTCTTTGCATACAAGCTCAACAGGTCCATTTTGACTTCTTACAAGTGGTCCCTCAATCAATCAGTAGTAGACTTGATTTTCAGCCACCATGGCCAACCTTGCTGCGATCTATTTGGATTCCTCCAGAGCGACAAATGCAGTAGTTATTTTGCTCAGATCCTTCCTATCGGGGAGCGCCTGAGGGCCACACTGATTCATGATTGGACCCCCGGGGAGCTCCTGAGGGCCACACTGATTCATGATTGGACCCCCGGTCTCCTGTATGCTTATTCCCATTGCCTTTGATTCCAAAGTTTCTCCAGAAAACAAAGCATCTGAAGTCCTCAGTAATCCTTATTGCCACCTTCTGGCCTTGTCTGATTTGGTTCCCCTTCCTCAGGGGTCTTACTTGAAGTATCCTGTATGGATTCTGGAACCCAAACGGGATCTCCTTTCTCACCCCGTAGAGGGTTATCATCCAATCTGATGTTCCTCAGATTGCCTACTTGGTTTCTTCACTTCAGTGATCATTCAAAGATCCAGGGTTGCTTCCCCAGTCTGAGACATTATTTTGGCTTTTCAGAAACGGCTACTAAGAAAGCAAATGGAAGAGGTTTGTATTCTGGGCTTTTTTTTTGGCACCTATTTCTGATGTTATGCATTTCCTTGCATCTCTTTTCAAAGATTGAGCTATTTTGTTCACCATCAAATTCCAGTTAGCGGCTATTCCTAATTTTAATTCTGGCAACATTCTGAACTGCCCTTCAACTTGCAAACTATGCAAGGCTTTTTTGAAAGGGGTGAAGAATCCCTGTCCACTGTGGGATCTGACTGTGGTTTAAACTCTTTGAATCGGCAGGTGACTGTGACCTACAGTTTGTCATGGAAGACTGCTCTCCTTATTACAGTTTCTGTCATGGAAGACTGCTCTCCTTATTACAGTTTCTGTCATGGAAGACTGCTCTCCTTATTGCAGTTTCTGTCATGGAAGACTGCTCTCCTTATTGCAGTTTCTGTCATGGAAGACTGCTCTCCTTATTGCAGTTTCTGTCATGGAAGACTGCTCTCCTTATTGCAGTTTCTGTCATGGAAGACTGCTCTCCTTATTGCAGTTTCTGTCATGGAAGACTGCTCTCCTTATTACAGTTTCTGTCATGGAAGACTGCTCTCCTTATTACCATCACCTCAGTAAGGGAATGTTGGCAGTTCAGGCTTTATCCTCTAAGCTGCCTTACATAATTTTCCACAAGGATAGTCTCTCCCTTTGTACAAACCCTTCTTTTATGCCCAGCAGAGCTACAGAGGCCAGTCTTAACCAGACTGTTCAACTGCCAGTCTTTTTCCCCTGTTTCTCCAATGATGGAATGTTACATTCATTGCATGTTTACAGACGGTCACATTTTTGGACCAAGCCCTTTTGAAAACCAGATCAGTTATTTGTGTCCTTCTCTGCTAGCCGTCTAGGTTGGGCAGTTTCAAAGGTTACTCTCACCAAGTGGATTGCAGACTGTATCTCCTTTATTTATGACAAAAATGGTTTGCAGCTACCTTGTCCTCCTAAGGCCAACTCCACCAGGTCTGTGTCCACCTCATCTTTTCTGCCAGGGCCTCGTTTGTATTGTATCTGTGCTACAGCCACTTGATCTAAGGCTGACACGTTTGTATGACATTATAAATTGGATCTCGTTTCGCAGAGCAGGAGGGCTTCAGGGCTTCATATCCTTCCTTGAGACCACCCAGGAGTTGTATAGCTGGGGACTTTACCCATTCATGAGTAGGAATTAAAGAGAACTTCAGATTTATTAGTTATGTACTTACCATAACTTGGTATCTGTGTTGTCTTCTTTCATTCCTCCTCACCTTCCCACCTGACCATGCCCCTTCTGGCACTGTAGAAGACCTGGAGAGAATTATTTTTGGGAATTGTGGTGCCTGAGTTTATTGAGCCTCTGGTTATGGAGACGCATATATTCGTAGTTATATAACTGTAATATTAATTTTTTTCTATCCTTTGTTCTCTGTTATATGTGGGCAAGAAACTTGATCTGAGGAGGTTGGTTAGAGTGCAGGGCATTGTGGGTAGTGGGATGAGCTCGAGACTTGGATCCTAGTCTGAAAAAACGTGACCGAGACTGATTTAAGCATGGATCCGTAAACCATTCGTGATGAGGAATGAAAGAAGAATACAGATACCAAGTTATGGCAAGTACATAACCAATAAATACAAGGGTGCAGAGGATCCTTTGCAGAGGTTTTATAATGGCCTTTTCCCTTTTTCCTCCAGCCTCAAAAAATACTCAGTGTTCCACCTAGTCAAAGGGAACAAGCAACACTTCAAATACAAATGCTGCAAGAATAAAGAGTCATCCAAGAGGTCCCGCCAGACCAGATAGATCTGGAACTTACTCAAGATTCTTTTTGATGCTAAAGAAAACAGGGGACCAATCTTTGATCTCGGCAACTTGAACAAATCGGCCACAGTTCAGCACATTCTCCCATTTTTGGCAAAGGATGGTTGGATGTGCTTGTTAGTACGCATCCTGAAGGTCTATCACATAAAGGTGAAGGTACTTCCTTCCTGCTGGGAGCTGGTCATCATTGCCAGTCAGAGTTCTGCCCTTTGGCCTCAGCACAGCCTCCAAGGTGTTCACAAAATGCATGGTAGTAGTAGCAGCAGTTTACTTGAGACTACAAAGATTGAATGTTTCCATATTTAGACAACTGGCTCATTACCGCCCTAACCAGGCATCAAGTAATAGAGGCAAGAAATCAGGTTATTCAGGCATGCTCTTATCTGAGAATAACTGTAAGCAATGAAAAGTTTCATTTCGAACCTACTCAAAAATTGGAGTTTATAGGAGCACTGTTCAACAAAAAGTCAATGATAGCTTCAGTTCCTCCTTTAAGAGTTCAGACCTTAAGAACACAGGTCAGGAAAATAATTTGCAGTACCAAAGTTTCTGCCTGCTTGATTCTTCAGGCTCTAGGATCAGAGGAAGCAGCAATAACTCTAGTGCCGTTAGCCAAGTTTTTACATGAGGATTCTACAATGGATGCTAGCTATATCAACTTATGTCAACCCTAATATGTATAACTCAGATTTGGAAGAGAGATCTCAAATGGTGGACTCCGAGCAGGCTCTACAAGGCCGTCTATTCAATCCCCCTCAGCCCAAGGCCGTAATGACCACGGATGCTTCCCATTTAGGGTGGGGGGGCATTACCTGGGGAAGACTGTCCAAAGCACTTGGTCCCCCAAAGAGGCCAATTTGCATATCACTGCTCTAGAAATTAGAGCACTGCTTTTAGCATTGCAGACCTTTCAACACACACTCCACTCGGGGGCAATTGCAGTTCAAACAGACAGCATGTCAGATGTTCTTCGTGTTTTACTGTTGCAGTCATCACATTTGGGTTTTCTGCTTGCAGTAGCCCTCAGTCGGCCTGATTATCAAAGTCTTGGGTCCTACGTCGATTGCTGTCTTATCTTACGTGATGTCGGGTAGGAAGCTTGCAGCCGACGCCATTACATTAGTCTTTCTTGCCGTGCAGTGCCCGAAGCAGAAACAGTTCGCAAGTGCCGGTCGGCCGACTCCTGAAATTTTCATTTTCAAGTTTCAGAACCAAAGTCTTCAACTAAAGCTAAGTACCCCGTTGGGGAAACTTTTTCTTGCTCTAAACTGATGTCAGTAAAAGTCGGTAATTGTATTTCTTGTGTAAAGCAAATACCTCACAAAGATTTTCATTCGTACTGTATTCCTTGACTAGGCCCTGACCACGACGTACCTCACTGTCGGTTTTGTGCAACAAACTATTTGTTGTTGGTATATTTACGCTTCTAAATATTTTGGTACTTGGTTCAGTTATCCAGATATGTCTTCGATAAGCCATCCGACTACCGACATTCCGAAAAAACGCAAATATAAAGACAGAGACAGGCCTCCTAGGTCCAAAGCTGCCGACGACACTTCTAAGCCAGTCGTCAGTTCGCCAGTACTCAGTGAGGCGCTTTCGCAGCCCCTGATACCCGCTACTTCAGATGCGCAGGCCTCTACTGAGACCTATTTGGAGTCTGGTATGCCGCAAGATGCTTCAACTGTAGAACCAGCGGATGTCTCTATCTTGGATGGGTCCGGAGCTGCTGTGCAGGCACCGGCTTCTCAGGCTGTATTCAGGGGCCGACTGACTTGCATATTAGGTTCCTAGGTTCATATTAGGCTATCTGCCCTAGGGCATTTATAAGCCAAGCCAGAGTGTGTTTGGCTTTCGCCACCCATTTTAAATGAATTTTGCTATGCCCTTTTTCGAGGTTAGTATACTGTGCCTCTGTCTAACAGTGACACAGAAGTGATACCCGGGGTAAACCTATGATCTCCCATCCACTCATCAAGATTCTCTCTTGAAGAGAGTCAGTGAGGGACTCTACCTAACCTGGCCTGGGATTTTATTCCAGAGTGAAGGGGGGAGCCTCTGGGTTATGAATCTGTCCCTCCAGCATGTCCTATTTATTTCAGTGCTGAGGTTCAAGTCTCTCGAGCACGTAGCTCGATGGGATTTGGATTTTCTGAGGTGCAGCATGTCCATTAATTCCGGGTTGGACATGGCTTTATATGTCAGGCACAGATCGCCTCTGAGCAGGCGGTATGCCACTGAGTAGAGCTGGAGTTTCTTTAACTGGGCAGCATATGGCATCTGTTTGAGCCCTTTGATCCTGTTGGTGAGGTACTTTTGGGGTCTTTCCAGTTGCAGGTGTCTGGTAAGGTACATCCCAAAAGGGGCATTGTACTCAATTATGGGCCTGATGAGGGATGAGTAAAGAGGCACGATAACCTCCCCTGATCTAGATGTGAATCCCTTCATGATTAGGTGGGCTATATAAAATGTTTTTCTAACCCCTTTGGCCACGTGGTTGTCAAATGAGAGATTGCTATCAACTTGGGTCCCCAGGTCCCTAATTACTTCTTCCGTACTTAATGGATTACCACCTATGTGGTAATTTGTGGGCACTTTGTTTTGCCAAAGGGATGACTATACACTTTTGGCATTTAGCTTGAGGCCATGGCTCTGGCACCAGTTGTCTGTTTCTATGAGGCCCTTTTGGAGGATGCTTGTGTCGGCTGGAGAGTCGATTATGGCGCCCAGTTTGCAGTCATCTGCGAACTTGGTCAGCCACAGTCCTTCCGTGTTGGCCTGTACCTCCGAGAAGTATATACCGAACAAGAGAGGTCCCAGGACTGAGCCTTGTGGGACGCCACTTGTAACTAGTTTGGAGTCTGACATGGCTCCAGCAATTCTAACCATGTGGGTTCTGTCCTTGAGCCAGTTTGCAACCCATCTAGTGACATAGGGATTTATATTTAAACTGGTAAGCTTATCTATAATGCCCGAGTGGGGTATTGTATCGAAGGCTTTTGCGAGGTCCAGGTAGGCTGTGTGGACCACCTTCCCCTCATCAGTGGCCTTGGTGACTGTTTCAAAGAAATCGACCAGGTTTAAGAGGCAGGATCTGCCCTTAAAGTCGAACTGGGTAGGATCCAGTGTCTGTAGGTCCCCAATATCTTTATTTATGAGGTCCATGATGATCCTCTCCATAGCTTTGCAGACCAAGCTAGTCAGGCTTATGGGGCGATAGTTTCCAGGATCCGTTGAGGCACCACCTTTGTGGAGAGGGACCACTGTTGCTGTATTGCTTTGGGGAGGGCGGCTCTTACCTGAGCATCTGAGATGTCAGTGGGGCAGCACTCTGCTGGGATAGATATTTGCCCTTTTGGTGGGGGGGGGGAGTTTGCGCTGAGCCTGTCAGCTAGGATGTTGGCAATGTCTGTGGGTTCAGTGTATTTTCTGTCATTTTGGACTAATTTTGAGCATATCTGGGAATTCCCACCCAGGTTCCTAACATAACTAAAGAAAGCCTTGTGATTATCCTTAGTGTCCTGTGCAATATTTCTCTCGAAGCTGGCCTTAGACGATTTTATGAGTGCCCGTAGTTTTTTGCTAATACTGATCAGAGATGCCTTCCCTTTTTGGGATTTTGCTCCATCATGTAGTAGCTTCTTTCTTCTATTGTATAGTTTGTTTATGGCTGGGGTCCACCAGACAGGACGCCTGCCTTTGGAGGATTGGTTCTTGGTTTTATTTGGGATTGCATGATCCATGCATTCCTGAAGGTGTTCATAGAATGTGTTTATAAAGGATTCTGCGGTCTGGGCCGTATTTTCCACAGGCCCGGGGGCTTTGAAGGATTCCACCTCAGTTTTGAGGAGTGTGAAATTTGCTTTAGAGAAGTTTTTCACTGTGGTTTTGAGTGGGGTCGGGATGTGAATATCCAGTGAGATTGCTTTATGGTCTGATCTTACCAATGAGGGATACACTTCTGGTCTGGAGCATAGAGTCCCCATGTTGGTGATGATCAGGTCCAGTATGTTTTCCCTCTTGTGGGAGTGGTAACAAGTTCTTCCATAGCATTTGAGTTTATAAATTCTAGGAACCTTTGGGCTAGGGTGTTGGAGCTAGAGTAATTCTCCCAGTCTATGTTCGGGTAGTTGAAGTCGCCCAATATAATGGTGTTTGGAGAGACCTTCATATTTTCCAGTGTTCTTAGGAAGGCCGAGTGGGGTTCCTGGGTTTGGGAGGGTGGTCTGTAGCAGGCTATAAACTGGAAGGCAGTTTTACCCACTGTTAGTTGCACATGGATAGTCTCTGATGCTTCGTGCTGTGCCACCAACCTGGAGGTGTGGGTATCTTTGACGAATATTGATACTCCCCCTCCTTTTGTGGTTCGGTCCAAGTTTTGGGGCCGAAAAGCATGGTATGAGTTGGTTTGGTAGTGCTGGGGTGCTCTCAGGAGCCTTGAACCAGGTTTCTGTTACTGCACAGATATCGATGTTCTCCATGCTAAGGAGAGTTTCGAGTGCGTGCATCTTGAGGTTTAGACTTCTGGCGTTGAGTAGCATTACTCTTAGTTTCTTATCCCTTGTGATGCCGATGGAGGTGGGTTTGTCTTTTGAGCCTTGCCTAAAAAAGGTACTATGGGGGTGGAAGAGCCTTTGTCAATATCCGAAAGCCCAGGGGTGACAGGTGCAAGCCGTCCCTAGCGAAGCATCGTGGCTTGTCATCCCAGGCTGACGGGCATTGGATCCCCATTGAATGACACCAATACTTAAAGCCAATTGTTGAAATTGATCATCTTGTCTTCATATTGTGGCATCATTCTTGGTGAGGGTAAGATGCTACTCAAGGTCAGGGTCATACCGGCCTGGGCTACATGCTCAGAGAGCTCCTCTATGTCTCTTTTCATGTAGTCCAGGGAGGTACTTCTCAGGTCATTCACACCAGCATGGACAATGACTGAGTCATATTTGTACTTGCCTTGGAGTTACTTGAGTGCTTGTGTTATGTGGCGTGGCGGATCCTAGCGCCCAACAGGCAGCTCAGCGTGACCTTCTCCTTGTTCAGCCTGGTGAGCAAGGACGTCAGTGTGCCTGACGATAGAGTCACCTATTACAAGTGCATCAGGTGTCTTGTTTAGCCTTAAGGGCTGTGATTGTTCGGCACACTGGCTTTGTGAGCTATGTGTTGCACATGTTTTGTTTTGGGGCAGCGGTTGCTTGGGTGTCTGCTTTGGAGGTCTCTGCTGCTTAGGCAGATTTTTATTTAGAGCCTCCGAGTATGTTTTTGTGTGTTTATGTGTTTGGTTTGCTGTCGTGGTAGGTCTGTGTGAGACTGGAGTTGTAGCGAGTGTGGTTTCCTTCTCCTCCTGACTGGTTATGCCAGTACTGAGTTGAGAGAGCTTAGCCTCCAGTTTGGCTATATGGTTGCATCTCTCACATGTGTTGGAATTGTTTGGGAGGAGGAGAGGGTTGTCTGTTTACATGAGGCAATTGTAACATTGTCTCAAGATTCCCAGATTCACCAGCTGGACCGGAGAGGAGATTGACAACTGACCTTTGGACATGCTTAAACCGATGCCATCTTCTTCAAGGCACCAACTTCAGTACAGGGCGCCGACGAAAAGCAGTATCGTGGTGCTTAATAAAATTGAAGTCGTTCGTTTATTGGTGTCTTGTTTGCTTATCCGTTTGGAATTTAAAAAGAGCTGCTTCAGTGAGTTTGGCTATCTGGCTGAGTTTATCTTTGATGAGTTTCACCTCTCTGACTGTGCTTATTGGATGTGTTTAGTTCTGCCGCTTGGAATTAGGAACTGTGTTGGCTTAGTAGCAGCTTGTTGCTTTTGCCTTTGACTTCCAAAACAAGCATGCATGTGTTTGGGAGGTGTTTAGTCCTGCTGTTTGGCATCAGGAGCTGTGCTGGTTTAGTAGCATCATGGAAGATGAGAGAGCAACCGACGCAGGACCCAATACTTTGATAATCAGGCCGACTGAGGGCTACTGCAAGCAGATAACCCAAATGTGATGACTGCAACAGTGAATACACTTGAACATCTACATTTATGGTAAGTGTACACAACTGTACTTTTTTTGGTACATCAACAAACGAGGAGGGACCAGATCTTATCCCTTATGTCGAGAAGCATTCAGTGTGGCAGTGTGTGATCTCATCCGACTGCTTTCCCACTGCATTCTGGGGAAGTCCAATGTGATAACAGACAAGCTGAGCAGGTGTATTTTTGTACCTCACAAATGGTCTCTCAACAAGAATGTGGCAGAGATGATTTTTCGTCAGTGGGGTCAGCCTTGCTGCGATCTTTTTGCTTCTCCTCTGAGCAACAAATGCAGCAGCTACTTTGCCCTGATCCTCCCACAGGGGGGTCACCAAGGGATGCTCTGCTTCATGACTTGCCCCCCACAGCCTGCTTTATGCCTATCCACCAATCCCACTAATTTCCAAATTCCTACAGAAAGCTGCCATGTTGAAGAACAAAGTTGTCCTCTTTGCACTTTTTTGGCCTGAACAGATTTGGTGCACCATCCTTTGGCCACATTTACTCCACCCAATGTGGATTCTGGATCTGACTGCAGACCTCCTGTCGCATTTGACAGACATGATCCATGCAGACATATCGAACCTCAGGGTGTGACCGCCTGTCTTCTCCAATTTCATTATTAGTCAGACAGCCTATGCTGTCCTGTCCAGTCTGTCACATACTTTTATCTTTCCATAAACCAACTGCACATAAACTCTACTCTAGTAAATAGGTCTGCCAAAATAAGGTTGATCCCTTTTCAGCTCCTTTGCATAGTATGTGTAGCCTTACTTTTTAAAGAAAGAGCTAGCTCCTTCACAGTAAAGGTCCAGCTAGTGGTGATATCAAATTTTCAGATAGGTTTTGAAGGTGCTTTTCATAGTTTATGGTATTTTGCGAGGTACTCTTCTTCTCAGGCCTCCTTTTAGGGACCCTACTCCTCCATGGGACCTTTATCTGGTACTGCAGCAACTCACTCAACCCCATTTTGAACCTGCAGCTAGATGTTACCTCATGTTTCTGTCTTGGAAATCAATTTTTCTAGTAGCCATTACTTCTGCCAGAAAAAATTTCAGAGAATTCACGCTTTTGTCTTCGAAACTGCCTTACTTGGTCTTTCACAAAGACAGGGTCACTTTGCGAACTAGCACTACCTTTCTGCCTAAAGTTGTTTCAGAGGCTAATATTAATCACTCTATTAATTTGCCTGTATTCTAATCCCAGATTTTCTACCAAAGGCGAATTGTGGGTAAGGGAGTAGCTTGTGTTTTCTGGTTGCCACAAGCTCTTGCAATAGTAGAATCGTATCTGAGGGCTTGGATCTGAACCCATAAGTTGAGGAAGAATGAAAGTGGACAACACAGGTAGACCATTTTGGTGAGTACAAAACTTCTTGTTTAAATATCTTTATAAGCTTCACATATATTTTACAAAATCCATTGAAAACATTATTTCATGCATTAAACGTTTTATCATTCACTCCAAAGTGACATAAAATGCTCTAATCCTGCTTTCCATGAAATTTCTCTCCTCCTTAACATTATTCTGCATGTCTCATTCCCACAAAATCCATTTAGTTTACTCTCCTCCCTTTTTTGAAAGTCCCACTTGCAGTTCTTTAATCTCTTGTAAAGCATTTGATACTTCTGTTGTAGTTGGTTATGATTTTTATTTCCATTTTCTTTTAACTTGTTTTTTTGGCAGCCAGTAGTATTAAACTTGGCAGGACCTTAGTATGTCTGAACAATTTAGTTTCTGTATTTCAGCTCAAAAAGAATAATTTCCTTCCCCAACATTTCTGACTAAGCACCCTGTAGGGAATTTTTAAATTCTTCCAACTTATTACATTCTCCAAAAACATGATCTGATATTGTTAATCCTCGTTCATTCCTTACTCATGGGTATCGGTTCCAAGCTGGGAACCGAGCCGGCCATTTTCCAAGCTCGCGTCTGCTTCAAACTCTCGAGCTAAACTCTTACCCACAATCCCCCTCTCCCTGTTACCTCAGATTTTGTTTGCCGCACTGCCATTCGGTTGTATCAAGCTACTTCTCTTGAGCTAAGTATAGTCAATTATTTAACAGATTTATAGACTACTTTTCTGTCAGAAAAGTTCATATTTTACTGTCTCTTACCCTATTGCGTTTAGAGCGTATAATTTCTTTTCTTTAGCACTTTACCGTGAGGTATTCTCTCTCTACCGTCATTGGTAATCCTTTTACTCTTTTTCTCTCATGCCGTCGGGTTCTCTCTTGTACCATTGTTGGTCATTTTTTTCTACTGTTGAATTTACTGTCATGGCAGATAAGAAAAGTAGTCCAGGGTTTAAGTGGTGTTCTGATTGTGGACACAAACTGCCTACTTCTGATGCACACTCTGTGTGTTTATTGTTTGGGAGCTTCCCATTTGTCTGTTGACCCACCCTGTACTATTTGTGAGAACTTTTCTACTAGAACCTTGTTGGAAAGGAAAAACAAGCTGATACTGAAGGGACTTCTAAAATCTCCTTTTCAGAGGCTATTTCTGGGTCAGAGGTCTCAACCCTTCCTAGAGCCCATAAGAAAATGGATGTTCCTGCTAAGGCTATATCATTGCCTTTGTCCCCGGCTGGGGACTCCCGCCAACCAAAACCTAAAAAGGCTAAAGTTTTGGCTCCGGAGCTTTCTCAGTCAGCCCCAGTGCTTTCGGTGCCTAGACCTTCAGCACCGAGGCCTTCGGCTTCGGCTCCGTCTTCTTTTGCTGCCTTCTATATATCTGCTCCGAGGGGCTCCTCAGTTCAGACCATTACTACTGTATCGGCACTGACCGTTCAGTCGGCGCAGACCTTGACCGCATCTGCTCTGAGATCTTCCATGGAACCAATGCCTTCATTATTGATTCTAGTTTTGTCTGTTCCAGATTCGGGACAGATCCCCGTGTTGGTGCAGACTATGACCTCAGCACCGATGACTTATCCAGTGCAGACAACAGTAGTCCAGTCTCGGCACCATTGTCCTCGGTGCGGTCAGATGAGATGGGCACCGAGTCTGCCTCTTTTGTGAACAGGCCTGTTTCTCACTCAGTCTCCATGAGGTCCACAAGAAGCCTTTCCGAACATGTGTTGCGTCTTGTGGACCAGGCATTCTTGGCCAGAGGTATCCCAACCCTCAGGAACTATCCTTCCTTGGGAGGTGATCACCCATCTCCAAAGACCCCTTCGTATTCTCCTCCTTCATTGCCTTTGAAGTCCATGGATATAACACAGTCTTCCCAGTGTGTGGTTCTCTTTATGGATCTCACTAAGGAACCGCAGTTGCCTTCATGGAAGGAAAGTTTTGCTACAACCCAGGATGTCATCTGCGACACGCATAGCTTGCTGCTCCACAGCCATCCTGGGACTCCGGGTCGGTAGGCTGAGCCACTTAGGGGAGGGGTGCCCCCTGTCCTAGACATACACTCCTCTTTGGGTGGACCGGTCTTCCAACTGATGGAGAAGATTTTTGCTGCTGTTGGTGATACCGGACTGTCTATACCTCCACCCTCCTCTGGTACACTGGTTTCACAAGTCGCATCTAGCGGACACCGGGTGCAAGGGCCACAGAACATATTCCCTCAGGAATCCCCCTTTCTGTTGTCTTCCCCAGCTTCTCCCGCTGAGGAGGTCCACTGGAAAAGTTTGTGTAAGAGGAAGCACATGGACTCCACAGAGGTTCATAGGTTGGTACTAGGCTATCAGCCCTAGGGCCTATACAAGCCTAGCCATAACAATTCCCTGGCTATTTCTTCCCACATTATTTACTTTCCTGGACCCCTGTCTAGCAGGGCGACTGACGTGATCCCTGGGGTGAATTTCCTTTCTCCCATCCAATCGTCAAGGTTCCTCTTGAAGAGGTCCAAAGAGGCACTCTGCTTGACATGTATGGGCAATCTATTCCAGAGTCTGGGGAGTCTCTGGGTCAGGAACCTATCCCTCCAGCATGTTTTGTTTATTGTGATGACAAGGTTTAGATCCCTGGACCGTGTAGCTCTGAGGGATTGGGATTTCTTTAAGTGTAGCATGTCCAACAGCTCTGGGTTTGACATGGCCTTGTATGTTAAGCAGAGATCGCCTCTGAGTAGACAATATGCGACAGAGTATAGCTGGAGTTTTTTAAGGCAGTCAGCGTAGGGCATCTGCTTTAGGCCTGTGATTCTTTTAGTGAAGTATTTCTGTGGCCTTTCCAGTTGTTGCAGATGTCTTGAGAGGTACATACCAAATGGGGCGTTGTATTCTATAATGGGTCTAATGAGGGATGAGTACAGTGGGACAATGACCTCCTTTTTTCTGGATGAAAAGCCCTTTGTGTTGAGGTGTGCCACATAGAAGGATTTCCTGACTGCTGTGGCGATGTGGTTATCGAAGGTGAGACCACTGTCCACGTGTGTCCCTAAGTCTCTTATCACACTTTCTGTGTTTAGTGTACTGCCACCTATATGGTAATTCATGGATACATGTTTTTTTCCCAAAGGGGATAACAATACGTTTCTTGGCATTGAGCTTGAGCCCATGGCTCTGGCACCACGCATCTGTTTCTGTAAGGCCCTTTTGTAGAGTATCCACATCATTTGGGGATTCAATAATGGCTCCCCGTTTGCAGTCATCTGCAAACTTTGTTAGCCCGAGTCCCTTAGTGTTGACCTGTACTTCAGAGAAGTAGATGCCAAACAAGAACAGCCCCAGGACTGAACCCTGAGGTACTCCACTTGTCACTTGTCTGGAGCTGGATTTGGAGTCGGCTACTTTTACAGTGTGGGTTCTATCAGTAAGCCATTTAGCAACCCATTGGGTGACATAGGGATTAATGCCCAACTCGGTAAGTTTATCTATGATTCCAGAGTGGGGGATGGTGTCAAAGGCCTTGGCAAGGTCTAGATAGGCTGCGTGAACCATCTTACCCTTGTCCATGGCTCTGGAGACTGATTCAAAGAAGTCAATCAGGTTCAGGAGACAAGATCGGCCCTTCACAAACCCAAACTGGGTGAGGTCCCAGTGTTTGAAGGTTGCCAATGTCTTTGTTTATAAGTTCCATGATAATACTCTCCATGGCTTTGCAGATGAGGCTTGTCAGACTGATGGGACGGTAGTTTCTGGGATCCAAGGTGGATCCCCCCTTGTGGATTGGGATAACTGTAGCTCTGCACCACTCAGTAGGCACGAAACCTGAGGTGAGGCTATGATTAAACATGACACTTAGGTGAGGTTCCAGTTCATATTGTAGTTCATGTAGTACACAGATTTCGATGAGGGGGAAGGATTCCCTTGGTCACCCTCTGAGGTATCCTTTGACAATATCCTCGAAATCCTGAAACAGAGAGGTGACTGGCAGTCCTCTAATCCGACCTCTGAGGAATCTGTGTTCCTGCAGGCCTTTCGTGCCCGGGCCGCTACCTCCTGGGTTACTTCTCCTGCCGATGAACTTGTCAAGCTCATTGTGCAGCGTTCTTGGAAGGCTCCTGATACCATCAAAGCTATTCCCTGGAGGCCAGATAAGATCTTGCCCCCCCCCCTGCTTCGGATCCCCATTGGTCTAAAGGGCTTCCTGTGGATGTTTTGGTGGTGGCGGCCGCAACAAAAAAGGATCTGGCAGAAGAAGAAAGCCACACTGTCCATCCACCTAACAGAGAGTCCTGGGCCCTAGACAGGATAGGGAAGTACACCTTTGCTTCAGAGACCTTTGCTATCAGGTCCCTGAATTATATGGCACATTTTACTAGGCTTCAAAGGGATCTGGTTTCTGAGCTCTCTGAAACCTTGGCTGGTGCCGTGTCTGATGAGGTCCGTGACAGTGGCCTCTCAGCTGGCCACCATTGAGTCTAAATCTAACTCCTCTATGCGATTGATATCTCACGCATCAGAGGGAGCAGCTAGAGCAGCGGGTTCAGCTGCGGTCTTGAGATGACCTACCTGGATGCGCTTGTGCAACTTCCCTCCTCGTTGTTTGGGCCCAAAGTTAAAAGCACACTGACCAGATGTGAACAGGACAGTAAGACCCTTTCTGCCGTAGGTGTCCATTATTCTTCCCCTCAACGTGCTTTCTCCCGAAACCAAAAGAGTGGGAAGATATGGTTCAAGAAATCTCAGGGTCTTTTCCGTGACACACAGGTCAAGTTCTCCCCCAGAGGCAGAGGGGGGAAACTCACAGGAAAGAAGCTCCTTTCAGGGCAGAGGGAGTCCACGTAACCAGGGTTACAGGGATTCTTTCCCTGGTCAATCCTACCAGTGCTCCTGAAGAGCGGCCCAACCCCTTTCCTCTGGAGGTGGTTGGGGGACGTTTCTCCTTGTACCCTTCTGCCTGGCTAACCATCACCACCGATTCTTGGGTACAAAGGATTATAACCAGAGGATGTTCATCATGTTACACTGCTGCAGTCATTACACTTGGGTTATCCTGCCATCAGGCGGTCCGGTAGTCTGCCAGATTTCCAAAGTCTTGGTCCGGCGTCAGTTGCTGTTGCTTCTTCCCTGACGTCAGTGCACCAGGGGTATATTAAGATGCAGCCGACGCCATTTTCTTCAGTCCTTCTTGCTGCGCGGTGCTCGAAGCAAAAGCAGCTCGCAAGTGCCGGTCGGCTGACTCCTGAGATTTTCAATTCGAATTTCAGAACCGAAGTCTTCAATAAAGCTAAGTAACCCGTTGGGAAAACTTTTTCTTGCCTCAGACCGATGTCAGTAAAAGTTAATAATTGTATTTCATGTGGTAAGCAAATACCTCATAAGGATTTAAATTCTTACTGTATTCCATGCCTAGGCCCAGACCACGATGTCACTAGTTGTCGGTTTTGTGCTAGATTTAACAAGCGCACTATTAAACGTTGGTTTGATTTTGCCCGACATTATTTTGGCTGTAGGTTCAATTATACCATGCCGTCGGAATATCCGACGACCGGAATACACAAAAAGCACAAAGACAAGGATACGGACAGGCCGAGGCCCAAAACGGACGATAAAACCTCTTCTAGGCCAGTCACCGGTTCTTTGGTCTTCAGTGAGGTGCATTTGCAGCCCCTGATGACCGTAACATCAGAACTACAGGCCGCCTCCGACTCCCACGTGGAGATGGCTAGGCCTCTGGATACTCAAGATTTAGGACCTGCAGGTACTAACCCATAAGAAGGATCCGCAGCTGCTGAGTAGGCATTGGCTTCTGAAGGTGTTTTCAGACCTTCTCAGCTTACCATCAAATCTACAGCCAAGGCTAAAACTCCTTTAAAGACAAAGAAACAAGTGCAGCATTCTCCTGGACAGGCCTCCATGCCTAAAAAACAGATGCTCAAGATGGCCAAAGACTTAATTACTTTGATCAGGGGCTCCCATCCCCCTCCTGATAATAGGCCTAGGCAGGATGCAGACTATGATTCCTCTGACCAGGTTTCCATTTCTTCGGATTCCTCTTCAGATGAGGGATACTCCTTACCCCCCTATGAGGATTCTGATGCTGAAGAATCAATTCCTTCAGCCTCTCCTTCAGAGGCCTATTCTTTTGGGGAAACTTTACATACCATGAGGGAACATTTCCATTGGGAGGGCCAGGATTACTCAGAATCCAAGAAAAGGCTCAGAGATTTTCTTTTATTGCCTCAGCACAGGCTCCTTGCTATTCCACCAGTGTTAGACATTGTGGATGATGTGTACTGTGAATTCAGTTTAAATCCTGATTCTTTGCCCCCTGCACCAGTCAAGCCAGACAGATACTACAGAGTCCCTGACTCTCATAAATTTCTTTACAAAAACCTTGTTGCTGACCCAGAAACTATTTTCCAGGGTCCCAAAGGGTTCAAGGCTTCCACAGCTAAAAATCCAGATGTTAAGTTGTCAATCTCGCCTTCATTCTTGCTGGATGGGTTTGGAGCCGATCCTCGGCTCCGACTCGGCACTTGCTAAGCTCGAGAGTCACTTTTACCAGCTCGAGGCAGCCCCATATCCCATGATGCAAGGCGGTAATTACCCAGATCTCGTTTGCCACTTCGCTAATGAGGTCATCCTTTTTACCAGCTCCTGGTAAGTGATTTTTCATTGCTTTTTTTGAAAGATTTAGGTATCCCAATACCCCAAAATTTTATTCTTTATACTTTTTTTAGTGAACCTTATTCACTTAGCTCCTTACCCATTTCCCTTTAGTTCCCTTATTCATACGTTTCTGTGTTTGCGCCTTAGGCCTTACCCTCCCTCACAGTTCCTGTCAGGATTTTCCTTAGGTGTTGTGGGTGTTGTGTCTCACTGTTCTAATTTTTAGTTATTAGTGTCTTTTTTGGTCTGATTGGTGTGTGTGTGTGTATTAGGACTCAGACATGTCCAAAGATACTAGGGTCTCAGGTTTCAAGAAGTGCGACTCATGCTGTCAGAAGATGTCTCTGACAGACGGTCACACTTCTTGTATTTATTGCCTGGGACCCCTACACCTGCAGGACTCCTGTGCTATCTGTCATTCTTTCAGCCAGAGAGTCCTGCAGGAACGTAGAAATAAGTTGATCCTCAGGGGTCTTCTTAAGCCTGAGAGCTCCCCGGCTAAGGTCAGCTCCGGGAAGCCCTCTAAGCCTCCCAAGACCCAGACTTCTGTGTCCAAGTCTGTGGTCTTGATTCCGACTCCGCCAGAGTCGACATCGGCTCCGTCTGGAGCCGATCCTTCCTTGTTGGAAGCTTCAGTACCGGCGCCGATACCCTGGCTTCGGCACCTGTGTCGGCTCCAGCTGGAGCCGACACCCTAGCATCGAAGCATGTCTCTGCTCCGGCTGGAGCCGAGATATCTTTGTCTCCGCTCGGAGCCGACAAGTTGTCGGCTCCGCCTGGAGCCGAACGTTCTTCGGCTCCGATGGCTCCGTCGAAAAAGAGATGTTATGTGATCCTATCTCGCCTACATTCTGTACTGATGGGTTCGGAGCTGATCCTCGGCTCCGACTCGGCACGCTATACTATAGAGCGAAGTCTCTTATTGGCTGAGCTATTCTACATCCCAGGATGCACCACCACAGCTTCCCCAGATCTCGTTTGCCGCTTTACAAGCAAAGACGTGGTCTCGGACTTGGCTGAGCGAAGTGCTTTTTCTTCTAAAATTTCTGTCAGAAATGTTTGATTCTTATACCCAAAAGCTGTTTTAACAGCTATCGTTGTTGTGTGACTGAGTTTCGGTGATTTTTTCTGGTAAACTTGTCTTTAATTTGAGGGAAAGGATCCCGTTTCAGTTAGAGGGGCCTTGCCCTCGCGCGTGTTAAAATTTTTAGTGTGAGTGTTTTTTTCTAGTGTTGTAGTTTAGTTGGACAAGTAATCCTGTTTACGTTAGAGGGATTTTGTCCTTATTTGATCTTCTTTACTCTTCTTAATAACTTTTGTGAGTTTTTTTTTGAAGTGAGTAGTAATGTTTTGTGTAAACATGTCGAAAGAGCATAGACCTTCTGGGTTCAAAAAATGCTCTAAGTGCAGCTACAAGATGTCTATAACAGACGATCATTTGTTGTGTGTGTATTGTTTAGGCCCTAAACATCTTCAGGAGTCATGCAGCGTTTGTCACGCTTTTTCCTCCCGAGTCCTCCAAGAGAGGAAAAATAAATTGATTCTAAAAGGGCTTATTACACCTTCTTTTGAGGAGGCTTTATCATCTTCCTCTTCTCCATCGAAGAAAAAGAAATCGTCGGCTCCGACCAGCCCGTCGGAACCAGCCACAAAGAAATCTCGGCAGGCTTCTCCATCGGCTCCACGGACTTTGGAGCCGAGGGCGGAATGGTCTGTCTCGATGTCTCTAGCCTCAACTCCTCTGGCTTTGGAGCCGACGGCTAGAGCTTTGAGAGGCGGGTCACCTTCATCGGCTCCACTGCCTTCGGAGCCGATGAGAGTTGCCCGCTCAGACTCTTCCCCTTCGGTGCCGAAGTCCACTTCGGCTCCGAGGGAAATTGCTATGGTTGTGGAGTCTCCCTCGGCACCGATATTTATCGAGACAATTCGGAGCCGGTCCCCCAGTCCTTCGGAACCGGTGGAGAAGTCGACTCAAACCCGTTCGATCTCTTCTCGGTCTTCGAGAATGTCAGATTTGGACATAGACAGGGTACTTCAAAGGCTGTTTCAGTCTCCAGTCTTCCAAAAGTTAGTTTCGGCTCCAGCCCAGTCGGCTCCGGAGCCGATTGTCCACCCTGTTGTCTTGGTTCCTCCTCCAACAGCCTCGGTACCGTTGGAGTCGGTGCTGGTGGAGCTGATAGAGGTTTTTGGGTCGGCTCCGACCCTTACTCCAACCCCGACTTTCGGGTCAGAGTTCGGTACACGGACCTCCTCGGTCGGCCCCGGGGGTGACGCTTTGGGACCGATGTTTTCAGTTCCGAGCCTCCCTCTCAGTGCGTCGGCTGCGGGAGTGCCGTCTACTGTTGTGGCCTCGGGGGTCGGACCTTCCCAGGATTCTGGGGGTCTGGCCTTTAGGGCCATGAGGAGTGCTTTGGCCAAATCTTCTTTGGCTACCTCCACCGTCTCTCCGGCACCTTCCCTTGGCATGGAGACTGGTTCCTTTGTTGTCCCCCTGTCTCAAGACAGCGGAGCCCTGGGGCCTGAGGTCACCCCTATTGGGGGTTCCCCCCTTCCTGGAGGTCCTTCCGAGGCTTCTTCGGAGGAACCTCCCAGGAAGAGACAGTGCAAGAGGAAGCACGTAGACTCCCCGGACGAGTCTCTCACCTGGGACACCGACCTCGATGATGCGGAGGGGTCCCCCAAGTCGTCCTCGGATGATGTCTCCTTTGCGGACATCTTAGAAATCCTGAAGCAGCGAGGCGACTGGCAGTCCAAACCCCCTTCTGCTGAGGAGTCTGTGTTCCTCAAGGCCTTTGAGGCTCAGCCCTCCGCCTCCTGGGTGTCTCTGCCCTTCAATGAGCTTCTAGATTTGATCTCTCGAAGGGCGTGGGAGCACCCGGATTCTGTGGAACCGGTGCCAGCTCGCCCCAATAAATTTCTTTCAGCCCCCCCCCCCCCCCGAAAAGGAATTCCTCTCTAAAGGTGTGGCTGTAGATGCCCTGGTGGTGGCATCTGCTACCCAACAAGATGTGGCAGAGGCGTCTACGTCTGTCCATCCTCCTAATAAAGAGTCTAGGAGCATGGATCGGTACGGGAAGCGCACCCTTACTTCAGCAGCCTTTACGTTAAGGTCTCTGAATTATCTGACGCACATCACCAGACTTCAGAGGGATCTGGTCAAGGAACTTTCAGATACCGTCTCTGGTAACCTACCTGAGCAGTTGGCCCAGACGGTTAGCTCTCAGTTGGCTACCTTATCATCATTATCGAACTCGTCCATGAGGCTCATTTCGTATGCAGCTGAGGGGCCGAGTAGAGCAGCGGGAACAGGTGTTGCTCTAAGGAGACAAGCCTGGCTCCGCCTGTGTCACTTTGCGGAGGCCTTCAAGTCTTCCTTTGCCGACGCTCCCTTTGATGGGTCCTCTTTGTTTGGACCCAAGGTAAAGGACACCTTGACTCGCTGTGAACAAGAGGGTAAGACTTTGACTGCAGTAGGGGCACGCTTTTCCACTCCCTTCCGGCCTTATCCCAAGGCTAGAAGAGGGGGGGAAATGTGGTTCCGTAAATCTCAAAAGACTTACCCCTCACAGCAGGATGATTCCCCTTCTAGAGGCAGAGTAGGGGGAAATTTTTCAGGAAGATGCCGTCCCAGAGGCGGCAGAGGCCCCCGCAACACTGGAGACCGCGAGTCCTTTCATGGCTCCTCAACCTTCCAGCATCCCTGAAGGATTGCCCGACTGTGCTGCTCCGGAGCCAGTCGGGGGTCGTTTTTCGAGGCACCTAAAGGCCTGGGAGAATATCACTCAGGACTGATGGGTGCTCCGAATCATTGCCGGAGGTTACACCATCCCTTTTGCTCAGCCCCCCCCACCGTCCCAAAAAATCCCGGACCCACCACCCAGTCAACGGGATCTCGCAGCCATCGAAATCTCAAAGCTGCTTCAAAAAGGAGTCATCCAACCGGTCCCCGAAGACCAGACCGGATTAGGGACTTACTCGAGATTCTTTTTGGTGCCAAAAAAGACCGGGGACATGAGGCCCATTTTGGATCTCAGCAAACTCAACCGTTCTGTCAAGAAGTCCAAGTTCCGGATGGTCACCCTACAATCCATTCTCCCGCTGCTGGAGGAATGTGTTTGGATGTGCTCCATAGATCTCAAGGACGCCTATTATCACATCCTGATAGATCAGGTGTCCAGGAGACACTTGCGCTTCAGCCTGGGAGACAGTCATTTCCAGTTCCGTGCACTGCCGGTGTTCACCAAATGTTTGGCGGTGGTGACTGCTCACCTGAGAAGTCTAGGATTCCAGGTGTTTCCATACCTAGACGACTGGCTCCTAACTGCCACCTCCAGGCGTCTACTCTTACAGAACCTAGCAGCCACTATATCTCTAGGCAACTCCCTAGGAATTACCTTCAATTGGGCAAAGTCTGTGTTGCTGCCATCTCAGCGCATACGGTTTATCGGAGTAGAGATAGATTCAAAGCAAATGTGGGTCTATCTTCCTCCAGAGAGGATAGAAATATTACAGTCTCAAGTTCGAGCATTGCTCCTCAAACGCCGAGCCCCAGCCAGAATGGTCCTACAACTGTTAGGTTCCATGTCGGCTACCATTCTCCTAGTTCCCTTAGCAAGATTGCATATGAGGATTCTCCAGTGGCTCCTGTCAGTCCAATGGTCTTATCAGGATCTCCCTCTCAGTCACCTCATTCTGATCATGGAGACATGCAAACAGGACCTCCATTGGTGGCTTCTTTCTTCCAACCTGGATCAGGGGCGACCCTTCGTTCCTCCACCTCCGGTGGCCACTTTGACTATGGATGCCTCCCAGACGGGGTGGGGGGGACATTACCTGAGCAGGTCAGTCCAAGGCAAGTGGCACTCCGAGAGTTTCCTCCACATCAACATACTGGAAATGAGGGTGGTACTTCTATCACTACAAGCACTACACAGTTACCTCCCCCAGGGCATGATTGCCATTCAGTCCGACAGCATGTCAGTAGTCTGGTACCTGAACAAGCAGGGAGGGACCAGGTCCTACCCCCTTTGCAGAGAGGCCATGAAAGTATGGGATTGGGCGATTGCAACCAAACGTTTTCTGGTAGCCACACACATTCCGGGGAGATCCAATGTGATAGCCGACAGACTGAGCAGAACTATTCTCTCCCCTCACAAGTGGTCTCTGAACGACAGAGTGGCAACTCAGATTTTCAGAAGATGGGGAACTCCTTGTTGCGACCTCTTTGCAACTCCTCTCAGTACGAAATATCAACAGTTCTTCTCTCACTCCAGTTCCGGGGGAGTTTCCCAAGGACGCCCTAGTCCAAGCTTGGCCCACCGGCCTGCTATACGCCTTTCCACCGGTTCCCCTTCTTCCCAGGGTGATCCAGAAGGCGATTTACTTGCAGAGCAAGATGATATTACTTGCCCCATACTGGCCTCGTCAAGTCTGGTTGCCTTTTCTTCGGAAATATGCACTGGACGGTCCATGGTTCCTGGACCAGGTTCCAGACCTCTTGATCCACCAGTCGGGACAACTTCATCAGTCCCTTCACTCGTTGAGGTTAACAGCTTGGCTCCTCCTCTTCCGACCATAGTCAGGAACCATGTTTTGGACTCGGAAGTCATACATATCTTGTCCTCGGCCCACAAGACTTCGACTAAAAAAATGTATAACAGCAAATGGAAGAGATTCGCTGTTTGGGCCCAACTCCGGGGATTAGATCCCATTACTGCCCCGGTGTCAGAAGTTTTGAAATTCTTAGCTTCTTTATTCAATCAAGGTTCTTCGGTCTCTACCATCAAGGTTCAATTGGAAGCTATTTCTAATTTTCATGAAAGTATAGACCCACCTTTGATGAGCAATAAGTTGTGTAAAGCCTTCATGAAAGGTGCTGGGCTACTAAGACCTCCGATTTCTCATCCCGCTCCACCGTGGGATCTTAATTTCGTTTTAGGTGCTTTGACCTCTTCCCCCTTCGAACCAGCAGCAACTTGTGACTTGAAATTTCTTTCTTGGAAGACTGCTTTTTTGGTGGCAATTACATCAGCCAGAAGAGTTTCGGAACTTCAAGCCCTATGTGTCAAACCACCGTACCTGGTTTTTCACAAGGATAGAGTATCCCTCAGGCCTAATCCATCCTTTGTTCCCAAAGTTTGTTCTAGTTTTTGTCTTCAACAGTCCTTGGAACTTCCAGTTTTCTTCACTAACTATTCAGACAGAGCGGAATACATCTTCCACTCATTGGATGTTCACAGGCAATTGCATTTCTATTTAGATAGGATGCACCAAACACGGAAAACAGATCAGTTGTTTGTGTCCTTTTCGGACAATAAATTGGGCAAAGCTGTAACGAAGGTCACTATTGCCAAGTGGATCAGAGACTGTATCAGTCATATTTATTTTCTTTCTAATAGAGAGCTTACAACCCCAGTGAAAGCTCATTCTACAAGGGCTATGGCTACTTCGACAGCCTTTCATTTCATTCCAAGCTTGCCATTAGTGACATTTGTGCTGCGGCTACCTGGTCTTCTCCTCACACATTTATTTCTCATTACAAGTTGGACGTGGCATCTCGGGGGCGAGCCTCTTTCGGTTCCACAGTTCTCAGGAGTGTTTTCCAGTGAGCCACCCAGGAATCAGGTGCTAGGGACGCTGTCCCATCAGTACAGAATGTAGGCGAGATAGTATCACATAACATCTTTTAGTTATGTACTTACCATAACTTCAGATGTTTGGGATCCATCTCGCCTACATTCCTAATAACCCACCCTCCTTCCCCCTGCCTTGGAGATCAGAAGAGACCGGACGGTTCAAGTTTAGCCGTTTCATTTTGAAACACCTGGCAATATTATATCAGCAGTCTGTGTGTGTGCATGTGTGCGGACAAACAAGATCTGGGGAAGCTGTAGTGGTGCATCCTGGGATGTAGAATAGCTCAGCCAATAAGAGACTTAGCTCTATAGTATAGCGTGCCGAGTCAGAGCCGAGGATCGGCTCCGAACCCATCAGTACAGAATGTAGGCGAGATGGATCCCAAACATCTGAAGTTATGGTAAGTACATAACTAAAAGGTCTAGATCTCCTTCATTGGAATCTATACACTCGGCTCCAGCCTCCCCCTTGCTTTCGGAGCGGAGCCATCGGAGCCGATCATCGAGGTCTTCCAGGCTCTCAGACCATGACTTAGAGAGAGTGGTGAGTAGGTTATTAAAATCACAGGCACTAGCCCAGATGCCCCATAGCCCATCTCAACAGACGACCGCTATTCTACACCCTCCTGAAATTCCTCCTTTGACTCTCCTACAGAGTTCGGAGCCGGAGATTATTGGTACCGTGACTGTTGCTGCTTCGGAGCCGATACCACACCTTTCGGCTCCATCGTCCTCAACTCCTATCTCCTCCTTGAGACCGTCCTTGGAGGGATCCGGGCATCGGGCTTCCCTGGTCTGTTCCGAGGGGGCGAGTGGCATTGGACCCTTGTCCGACCCCGTTCTCCCTCTCGGAGCTTCGGCCTTGGTTAGCTCGGCCGCAACATCTGCTTCGGAGCCTTCCCTTTCGGTGGGACCAGGGATCCCTGTTTCTTCAGAGCGGGATCTCTCGGCCCTCCCTGGGAGGGGAGCCTTCGAGGTGATGAGTGTGCTAGCCCCGGAGCTTAGTCAGCAGTCGGTTCCTTTAGCTCCTCCCTCTATGGTGCCTGTAGATGCCTCTTCCCGCTCTCTTGCTCCCGGACCCAGAGATCCATCGCCCAAGGTCTCCCCATTGGGAAGAACTTCCTCTTCCGAGGTTTCTCCTGATCCTTCAGGTGAACCCCCGCGTAAGAGGACCTGCAAGGGGAGGCACTTAGACTCCCCTGAGTCTACAACATCAGATACCGATTTAGATGAGTCAGAGGGGTCCCCAAGATCTCCCTCTGAGGATGTCTCCTTTTCAGACATCCTTGAACTCCTGAAGCAGAGGGGGAACTGGCCCTCCATTAATCCCTCCGAGGATGAATCGGTATACCTGGAGGCTTTTGGATCTCGACCCTCCACCTCCTGGGTGTCTCCGCCTTTCGACCCCCTCATGGAAGTCATAGCTCGAAAGGCGTGGGCATCTCCTGATTCGGTGGAACCAGTCCCCAGGAGACCTTCAAAGTTTATCACGGCCCCGCTGAAAAGCAGTTTCTTACTAAGGTGTCGGTTGATGCCATGGTGGTGGCGGCCGCCACCAAAAAGGAACTTGCAGATCCTTCCGTGCCAGTCCATCCTCCTAACAAGGAGTCTAGGTCCATGGACAGGTATGGCAAGCGGATGTTTTCCTCAGCGACCTTTGCTTTGCGTTCGCTGAATTATTTATGTCACTTCACCAGACTTCAAAGAGACATCCTCAAAGAATTGGGTGAAGTAGTACAGGATCCGTCAGTGGCAGGGGCTCAAGAAAAGATTGCCTCTCAGCTGGGAATCCTTAATTCCATAACCAACTCCTCCATGCGGCTCATTTCTTATGCAGCCAATGGGGCGAGTAGAGCTGCAGGCACAGGAGTGGCTCTCAGACGTCAGTCCTGGATGCGGCTCTGTAAGTTTGCAGACCCCTTTAAGGCGTCCTTCACAAACTCTCCCTTTGATGGGACAACATTGTTTGGCCCTCAGGTGAAGGACACTTTGACCAGGTGCAAGCAAGACGGCAAGACTCTTTCTGCCGTAGGAGTCCATTTCTCCCCCCCCTCTAGACCTTACCCCAAAGGTCAGAAGGGAGGGAAAATGTGGTTCCGAAAATCTCAGGGAGTTATGCCTGACACACGTGGTCAATTTACCCCCAGAGGCAGAGGGGGTAATAACAATAGACGCCGCCCTAGGGGCAGAGGAGGTCCGCAGAACCAGGGCAGCAGAGAGCCTCTCTCTGACAAGCCCTTCCAGCATCCCTGAGGTGTTGCCCGACTGTCCACCCTTGGAGGCAGTCGGGGGGGGGGGAGATTGTCGCTGTACCCAGAAGCCTGGTTTTCCCTCTCTCAAGACAAATGGGTACAGTTGATCATATCTGAGGGTTACAAGATTCCTTTCCAGGAAAGCCCCTTCCCTCAAAAAGGTTCCCTTCTAGACGTTCCACCCAGTCTAAGGGAAATTGCAAAACTAGAGGTTTCAAAGCTTCTAAAAAAAAGGGCCATCCAGCCAGTACCAACATATCATTTAGAGTCCGGAATCTACTCAAGGTTCTTTTTGGTTCACAAAAAGACAGGAGACTGGAGACCAATATTAGACCTCAGCAGGCTCAACAAGTCTGTCAAAAAGACAAGATTTCAGATGGTCACACTTCAATCGATTTTGCCTTTTCTGAGCAAAGACAACTGGATGTGCTCCATAGACCTTCAGGATGCGTACTATCACATAAAAATCCACAGACGCTCCAGAAGTTTTCTCCGCTTTCGGCTGGGGACCAGTCATTTTCAATTCAGAGCCCTGCCCTTTGGTCTCACTACAGCCCCCAGAGTGTTCACCAAATGCATGGCAGTGGTCACAGCTCACCTGAGACGTCAAGGATTCCAGGTGTTTCCGTATCTCGACGACTGGCTCCTCTCAGCCACCACCAGGCATCAATTCCTCCAAGCCAGAGATTACACTCTACGTCTCTGCGGTCAGTTAGTAATTTCGGTCAACTTCGAAAAGTCTTCCTTATCGCCCTGCCAATCTATTACCTTTATAGGTGCAAATCTAGACACTACTCGGATGTCAGCAAACCTAACAAGTCAGAGAATCCTAGATATCCAAAACCACGTTCGGATCATCCTATCCAGCAAAAGGGTACAAGCCAGATTGGTCCTGAAAGTGTTGGGCCTCATGGCAGCTGCCATCACACTTCTTCCTCTGGCCCGTTTTTACATGCGTCTCCTACAATGGATGTTGTTTACCCAATGGTCCTTCCAGCAGCTTCCCATGCGTCACAAGATCCTGGTGACACAAACCTGCAAGAACCATCTATCCTGGTGGATTTCCTCTCCTCTAGTCCATCAGAGCCGACCATTTGTTCCCCCGGCCCCGGTAGCCACTGTCACTTCGGATGCCTCCCTGATCGGGTGGGGGGGGCATTATCAGGGCAGGATGGTTCATGGCACGTGGCAACCGTTCGAATACCACCTGCACATAAGTGTCCTAGAGATGAGAGCAGTGCTTTTAACGTTGCAAGCCCTCAATGACTTTCTTCCTTTAGGAACTATTGCAGTTCACACGATCAACATGTCCGTCGTGTGGTACATCAACAAGCAGGGCAGAACCAAGTCCTATCCCTTGTGTCGAGAAGCTCTCAGACTTTGGCAATGGGCGATCTCCTCTCATCGGTTTCTGGTAGCAACGCATATCCCCGGAAAAACCAACATAATAGTGGACAGATTGAGCAGAGCTATACTCATGCCTCACGAGTGGTCTCTCAAGCAATCCATAGTGGAGGAGATTTTTCAGAAGTGGGGCCGCCCATGCTGCGATCTTTTTGCTACACCTCAAAACAGCAAATGCCCAGACTTCTTCTCTCTCTCCCCACTTCCGGGCCATCCCCCCAGAGACGCTCTTACCCAAGATTGGCCCCGGGGACTCCTTTATGCTTTTCCTCCCTTTCCTTTGATACCACAAGTACTCCAGAAAGCTACCGTCTTGAGAGCCAATATGATTCTCATTGCTCCTTACTGGCCTTGACAAATTTGGTTCCCGTTCCTTCATCGCCATCTCTTGGTGCAGCCTTGGCATCTGGACCCAGCTCCAGATCTTCTGACCCACCAGTCGGGTCAATTGCACCGGTCCGTTCCTTCCCTCAACCTCACAGCTTGGTTGCTCCACTTCCTTCCTTAGCCAGGCTTCCTATGATCTCTAATCCCGTTAGAGATATCATAGTAGCTTCTCTTAAGTCCTCTACCAGGAGGATTTACTCTAGCAAGTGGAAACGCTTCTCCTTTTGGGCAAAATCTAAGAACATAGACCCCTTTACTGTCCCTATTCAGTCAGTCCTGGATTTTCTAGCGGAAATGTTTCACTCAGGTTCTTCGTCTTCCACAGTCAAAGTTCAGTTGGCAGCAATCTCGAATTTCCATGTTGGGTTTGCAGACCACAACATTATGTCCCACAACCTTTGTAAAGCCTTTCTCAAAGGAGTGTTCCTTCTTAAACCCCCCTGTTAGGGAATCCTCCACCACAGTGGGACCTAAATTTAGTGCTGACATCCTTGATACTTCCCCCTTTCGAACCGGCTGCTTCATGTTCATAAAAGTTTCTTTCTTGGAAGACACTTTTTCTAGTCGCTATTACCTCGGCTAGAAGAGTGTCTGAACTTCATGCCCTCTTTGTTCGTCCCCCTTATTTGGTCTTCCACAAGGACAGAGTATCCTTGAGAACCAATCCATCCTTTTTGCCCAAGGTTGCTTCTAAGACAAATTTAAACCAATCCATTGATCTTCCTGTATTTTTTCCAAATTATTCTAACAGGGTGGAACAAAAATTACATTACCTAGATGTTCATCGCCAACTCAGATATTACTTGGACAGAACGAAGCAATTTAGGAAGTCCGATCAGCTCTTCCTTTCTTATGCTGAAAATAAAAAAGGTCTCCCTGTTTCTAAAGTGACCTTATCCAGATGGCTATCTTCCACCATTTCTGACATTTATCAGCTTAGGGGCAAACAGCTGAGCTCAAAACCTAAAGCTCATTCCACAAGAGGTCTAGCCACTTCTACAGCTTTTCAGGCCAGGCTACCCTTAGATACTATTTGTGCAGCAGCCACTTGGGCCACTCCTCATACCTTCGTTTCTCATTACAAATTGGATTTGGCCTCCAGGGACAGGGCAAGCTTTGGTTCCACAGTTCTCAAGAGTCTGTTCCATTGAGCCACCCAGGATAGAGGTGCTAGGGACGCGGTCCCATCCAGCAAGAATGAAGGCGAGATTGACAACTTAACATTTAGAAGTTATGTACCTACCATAACGTTCCATGTTAGTTGTCTTCTCTCGCCTTCTTTCTTGCGTCCCTCCCTCCTGTCCCCCTAGACTGGACAGACCTTGATCTCCCCTTTTCTCTGGAAGATCCTTCTTCCTTGGACACCAGATAGTTCTTGTCCTGATTACCTGGTTTCCATTACAGCCTTTTTAGGTTAGTTGTGTCTCTTTCCTTCGTGGAAAGTTTTATAGGCAGTTTTTTCCTCTAGATACCAAACGAGATCTGGGTAATTACTGCCTTGCATCATGGGATATGGGGCTGCCTCGAGCTGGTAAAAGTGACTCTCGAGCTTAGCAAGTGCCGAGTCGGAGCCGAGGATCGGCTCCGAACCCATCCAGCAAGAAAGAAGGCGAGAGAAGACAACTAACATGGAACGTTATGGTAGGTACATAACTTCTGATTCTCTCTGACAGAGATTCTAGAGATTTAGACAGATGGGGGAAGAAAGTTTACACTTCTGCAACTTTAGCAGTGAGGGTTTTAAATTGCCAGTTTCATATGCTTAAATATCAGCAATACTTAATGTCTCTGTTAAAACAGAAAATGCTTACAAATGCAGAACTACCTGACTATAAGGAAATGCAGGATTTATTGCATGCAGCCAACAAGTGGGAAAACATACTCTGCAATGTGGTTTTGATTCATTAGAGGCTTCTTGTAGAGCAGCAGTTACAGGATCTGTGATTCGTAGGCATGCCTGGTTAAAAGAACAAGGTTTACCTGATCATGTCAAAGCAAAACTATTGGATGCACCTTTACAGCAGGATGTCTTATTTGGTGTTAAGGCAGAAGAGGTATTAAAGAAAATGGAGGATAAGGCAAAATCTATGCAAACAGTGAAGGATTTTTTACAGGTACAGCCACCTCGATTTAGCAGAAATTGGCCTACAAAAAATTGGTCCTTTCCAGTGTCACAGACCACAAATGGGCAGATACAGATGCCCAAGAGGCAGATTTCAGCCCCAAGGCTCTTACAGACCTAGACAATGGGGTGCTTCAACCCCAAAAGGAGAGGAAGACAGGTCACAACCGTATGGGAAACAGTCCCAATGACTTCCCCCTTCAGATGCCAAGCACTTCCCTTTTGGCAGCCCCCTTGGGGGGAAAACTAGCCTTCTTTTATCAAAACTTGTATGATCACCCAAGACAAATGGGTTCTGAATATTGTCTCTCAAGGATACAGGTTCCACTTTCACACTTTACCAAGGCTAAAAGGAATGCCAGACCTGCCACAAAATCAATGGGCAGAGGCTCTAAAACAAATTACAGCCCCCATGGCCATGAGAGCTATTCAAGTACCACAACAGCAACAAGGACAAAGATTTTACTCAAGACTTTTTCTGGTCCCCAGAAAGGACAGAGCCTGGAGACCCATACTGGACCTTTCCTCTCTAAATACTTACCTGGATGTTTCGAAATTCAAAATGTTGGCACTACAGCAGCTTCTTCCCTTGTTGGGCAAGAAGGCTTGGCTCGTAACTTTGGACCTCAGGGAGGCATACCTGCATGTCCCTATCCGACAAAATTGCAGAAGATACCTCAGAATCATAGCTGGTTCAATACATTACCAATTCTCTGCACTGCCCTTTGGCTTATCTACTGCACCCAGGGCCTTCACAAAGTGCCCGACACCAGTAATTGCATTTTGCAGACAAAAAGGAATTCAGATTTACCCATACTTGGACGATTGCCTTATTCAAGCAGAGAGCAAGGACACTCTTCTAAAGCATCTGGCATTTGCCTAGGGTACACAGTAAACGAAAAGAAATCAGAGCTAGTGCCCTCACAAGAGATAATATTCCTGGGTGCCAGCTTAAATACAACGGCCCAGATGGCTTGTCTCACGCCAGACAAGCAAGGACAACTGACTCAATACTTTCAATTGATGGCAACAAAAACCCAACTCCCTGCAAGAAAAATTCTGCAGGCCTTGGGGTTTATGGCATCTTGCATACCACTAATTCCATATGCCAGACTGCATATGAGGAAATTACAATGGTACCTAAAGAGTGTTTGGTCTCAACACTGTCACAGTTTGGAAACAGTAATACCACTTATTCCTTGCCTTCAACAGGAGTTTCGATGGTGGGCTCAAGCCTGTCACCTCAACAAGGGACAGCCTTTCACTCAACCCACAGTCAGGCAAACACTGACAACAGATGCTTCGGATTATGCCTGGGGAGCACACATGGCAGGAACATGTATTCAGGGCAAGTGGGCTGCAGAACAAAGGCATGTTCACATCAATCAGAAAGAGATGCTAGCTGTACAAAATGCCCTTACAGCTTTCAAGGACCTGCTGCATCCAGGACAACTACTACTAAAGACAGACAACACCACAGTTATGTGGTACATAAACAGGCAAGGGGGCACTCACTCATATCCCCTCTGCAGACAAGCCATGACCTTGTGGAACACCGCTCTAACCTATCAAGTTCATCTGCAAGCACAATTCCTGCCAGGAGAGAAAAATACTCTGGCAGACGCCTTAAGCAGAAACATCATGGATCCGCACGAGTGGAAATTAAATCCACAAATATTCACCATGATAACACAAAAATGATGGAGCCCGGACATAGATCTGTTTGCCTCCCCAATGAATTGCCAGCTACAGAAATTCTGCACAAGGACTTACCACACACAAGCATGGAAAGTGGATGCCCTCTCATTCAGCTGGAAACACCTACAAGTATATGTCTTCCTACCACTGCCTCTCCTTTCAAAGGTACTCCTAAAAGCCAGACAAGAAAAGCCAAAGATGATCCTGATTGCCCCTGACTGACCACGCCAGCACTGGTACCCACTCTTAAAGAACTTAGCACAAGGCCCACCATGGATTCTACCTCAAATAACACATTTTCTGACTCAGCAAAACAATCAGATACTTCACAGCCAGCTCAAAACTTTAAACCTGGCTGCATGGCAGATTCTTTAGTCAAGCAAACAACACCTCTCTCTAAAGCTGTCATGGATGTCATTTTGGAGGCCAGGAGGCCTAGCACCAGGAAAGCCTATTTGGATAAATGGAAGAGATTATGTGCCTGGAACCAGGCTCAGAGCTTTGACCCTCTTGTCCCAAATATTACTCAGATACTGCAATATTTAACTGAGATGCTGGACAAAGGCCTATCCTTTTCATCCATTAAGATCCACGCCTCTGCCATCTCTGCTCATTACAACACAGATCCACCAATTGTCTCTCATCCTTTGCTAAAACAATACCTCAGAGGGGCTAAAAACATAAGACCGCGCCGTAGAGCACCAACTCCAACTTGGGACCTCAACTTCGTCTTGGAGAAATTAACTTTAACTCCCTTTGAGCCAGCCAATTCAGCAAAACTAAAATATGTCTCATGGAAAACTGCTCTGCTTCTGGCAATAACCTCAGCACGAAGAGTATCAGAGTTACAGGCACTAATGGCAGTGGAACCTTTCTTCATTTTTCATCAAGACAGGGTGTCCTTAAGAACAAACCCTACTTTTATGCCAAAGGTGGTTTCAAGTGTGGCTCTAAACCAAACTATTCACTTGCCAACATTTTATCCAAATCCCCAGAATAAAGGGGAGAGACTTCTGCATTCCTTGGACATACACAGTCACGCTTCTTCTTGGACAAAACAAAAGCTTTCAGGAAAACTGAGCAATTGTTTGTAGCATATGCTGCAGGATCACAGGGAAAAGCTATTTCAAAACAGACCATCTCAAAATGGATAGGACACTGTATACGGTTCTGCTACACACAACATGGGAAAGCTGTACCTAGCAACATCAGGTCTCATTCCACCAGGGCTACAGCCACCTCAAATACCTACCTCAGAGGAGTACCCACCAAGGACATTTTGGAAGCTGCAACTTGGAGTTCAGTGCACACCTTTACCAAGCATTACCACCTGCCTCTTTACTCTAAATCCAGAGCTGGCTTTGCCACTGCTGTGCTGCAGGGCCTTATAGCCAGCCCGAATGCTTTATAGAACCAGCCACCCAGCCTCAGCTTTGGGATTCTACCCAAGTGTAATGACTGCAGCAATGTAACACGATGAACATAGTACAGTTTTGTAACTACCATAAATGTAGATGTTCGATTGTATACACTGCTGCAGTCCAGGTTACCCTCCCTCCATCCCCTCTTCCTTGCTGGTACTTATGTATGCCTTCTACCCTTTACAACCTATGTGGTGTATTTGCTGGTAACTAAAAGTTTTTCGTTTCATTTTTTATGTATGTTTTTATTAGCAATATGTATTGCCTACCTATTTGGGGGGCACCTGACATCTGGGGCAAGAAAAACTGAAGAAAATGGCTTCTGCTGCATCTTATATACCCCTGGCACACTGACGTCAGGGAAGAAGCGACAGCAGCCGACACCGGACCAAGACTTTGGAAATCTGGCTGACTGCGGGACTGTCTGACGGCAGGATAACCCAAGTGTAATGACTGCAGCAGTGTATACACTTGAACATCCACATTTATGGTAGGTACAAAACTGTAATTTATCATATCCCCTTCGATCTTTGTCCCGTCCCTTCAAAAAAACTTCCTGATGTTCCACTCAGTCAAAGGGAAGAAGCAGCTCTAGAGATAGAAAAGCTGCTAAGAAAGAGAGTCATCCAAATAGCCCCTCCAGACCAGATCAGATCCGGATTCTACTCAAGAATCCAAATAGTCCCTCCAGACCAGATAGGATCCGGATTCTACTTAAGACTATTTTTGGTGCCAAAGAAAACCGGAGACTGAAGACCAATTTTGGATCTCAGTGTATTAAACAAGTTTGTGAGAGTGCAAAAATTCTGGATGGTCATAATACAGTCTATCCTCCCGCTTTTGGAAAAAGACGATTGGATGTGCTCGATAGATCTTCAAGATGCGTACTACCACATAAAGGTGGACAGGCCATCAAGAAGATTTCTGCGCTTCCGTGTAGAAGCCAGTCACTACCAGTTCAGAGTACTGCCATTTGGACTCTCTACAACCCCGAGAGTGTTCACAAAGTGCATGGCAGTTGTCACAGCTCACTTGCGACTTCAAGGATTCCAGGTGTTTCCATACCTAGACGACTGGCTCATTTCCGCCCCCACCAGAATCTACTGGAAAAAGCCCTGGCATACTCTCTCCTCGCTGCTCAAAGGCTAGGCATAACATAAACTGGCAGAAATCCAGTCTCACCCCATCTCAGTTGACAGAATTCATAGTGGTTATCTTGGACACAAAAAACTGCAGAGCTGCTATTCCAGAGCACAGAATTCTAAGGATAAAGCAACAATTAATTCCAATCCTTTCAAAGTAAAAATCCACGGCTCACTCGGTTCTACAGTTGTTGGGTTCCATGGCAGCCTCCATCACCATTGTCCCCCTGGCCAGGTTTCACGTGAGGTTTTTACAATGGCTACTGCTCACCCAATGGTATCCTTTTCAGCTTCCTCTTTCAGCCGTGATTCGAGTAACCCACAGGTGCAAACAGGATTTAAATTGGTGGATGACACAATCTCTCACAGTGGTCTCGCCCCTTCTCCCCCCAGCAACCCAAGGCCACAGTGACCACAGATGCCTCCCTGATGGGGTGTGGTGGGGCTATCTATGTCAGGGACAGACAGTCCAAGGCACTTGGTCCGAACTGGAGGCCCGTCTGCATATAAATGCTCTAGAGCTGAGGGCGGTGCTTCTGGCATTGCAAGTATTCCATCCCCTGCTGCCGTCTGGGACAATTGCGATTCAGTCAGACAACATGGCGGTGGTCTGGTACATCAGCAAGCAAGGTGGAACCAAATCTTACCCCCTTTGTTGAGAGGCCATGACGATATGGCAATGGGCGATGGCTACCAAAAGTTTTCTTCTAGCAATGCCCATTCCCGGGAGTTCCAACGTGATAGTAGACAGACTCAGCAGGTGCATTCTTCAACCTCACGAGTGGTCCCTGAATCCCTTCATAGTGGCGGAGATCTTCCACCACTGGGGCCTTGCTGCGACCTCTTTGCATCCCCGACCAACTACAAATGCAGCATCTACTTCGCCCTGATTCCCCCTCTGGGACAGTCACCCAGGGACGCTCTAGTCCATGATTGGCCCTCGGGTGTTCTTTACGCATTTCCACCCTTTCACCTCATTCCCCATTTTCTGAAGAAAGCCTGTCGGTTGAAGAGCAAGGTGATCCTCATAGCACCATATTGGCCTTGACAGATTTGGTTCCCCTTCCTTTGGCCCCACCTACTAGATCGACCATGGATTCTACATCCAGCCCCGGAGTTGATCTCACACCCACAGAACCTGATTCATCCCAACCTGAACAGCCTGAAGCTAACGGCTTGACTACTCCAGTTCCCTCGATTGCCAGGCAGAACGATCTTTCTTTACCAGTGCGTGATATTCTCATTGCTTCTCATAAGTGTTCCACTAGAATTACTTATCGGAGCAAGTGGAAAAGATTTACCTGTTGGCTGAAAGATAAACAAGTAGACCCCTTTTCAGCAACAATATCGATAATACTAGACTGTCTGACCGACCTGTTTCAGTCGGGTCTATCGGCCTCTACCATTAGAGTTCATTTGGCTGCAATTTCTAATTTTCATGAGGGTGTCCCAAGATTTCTCTCTTATGTCCCATAAATTGTGCAAGACCTTCATGAAAGGTGTGAATCATCTGAAGCCACCTTTTAGAGAACCTATTCAACCATGGGATTTATCATTAGTTCTACACGCTCTGACAGTGTCGCCTTTCGAACCAGCCTCTTCTTCCGACCTCAAGTATTTGTCATGGAAAACCTTGTTTTTGGTCGCCATTACTTCTGCCAGACATATTTCTGAGCTTCAAGCTCTATGTATCAAGAGTCCATACTTGATTTTTCATAGAGATAGAGTGTCTCTGAGAACTAATCCATCATTTCTGCCTAAAGTGATCTCTGAAATGTCCATTAATCAAGCCATTGAATTGCCAGTTTTCTTTCCCAATCATTCAGAGGAGAGTATTGCCTACATACCCTAGATATACACAGGCAAATCTATTTTTACTTAAACAGGACTAAACTCTTTTGTAAATCTGACCAGTTATTTTTGGCCTTTTTTGGACCTAGATTAGGATCTGCTGTTGCTAAGGTCACATTAGCTAGATGGTTGATGGACTGTGTGACCTTTATTTATACACAACGTAATATCTCGTTGCCCACTACCATGAAAGCTCATTCAACAAGGTCGGTGGCAACTTCTGCTGACTTCCATGCCAGAGCTGCTTTACATGACATCTGTGCAGCTGCAACTTGGGCTACGCCTCATACCTTCATCAATCATTACAAATTGGATTTGGCCTCCAGGTGAAGAGCATCTTTCGGTTCTATGATGCTCAGGAATGTCCTTCCATGAGAGCCTCCCAGGAGTAGAGGTAGCTGGGGACTCTGTCCCGTGCTTAAGGAATGAATGAGGATTAACAATATCAGAGAAAGACGTTCTGTCTTACCATAACGTTCCATCTGTATTGTTGATCCTCGTTCAGTCATTACGACCCTCCCTCCTTCCCCCCTCCTGTGGTTTCTAGTGGATCTCACCATCCAGTTCTCTTAGGTTATTTGACCAGAGGTAGTCTCTACCTTCTTTGACTTGCAAACTCAATCTGAGGTAACAGGGACAGGGGGATTGTGGGTAAGAGTTTAGCTCGACAGTTTGAAACTGATGCGAGCTTGGAAAATGGCCGGCTCGGTTCCGAGCTTGGAACCGATACTCATGCGTAAGGACTGAATGAGGATCAACAATACAGATGGAACGTTATGGTAAGACATAACTTATTTTTCTCACCCCCCCCCTTTCCCATCACACCTCCAGCATTTATCTGCTTATGGAAAAAGTCTCTGAAGTCTGCATGGGGTACACAAATACTCATGCAAATACTGCCATGCAAGAATCCTAAACCGTCTGGACTTAGTTGCATATTTGTGAACCATACAAATGTCCTGCCACTGCTCCTTTGTGTGCTGCCTTTCCATTCTCACTTCTCAATCTTTTCTTACCTATTCATATACCCCATAGCTGAGGTAAGGCACCTTATTCATTGGCTAACCAGGGTTACCACTTAGCTGAGGTAAGGTACCCCATTCCCTGGCTAACCAAAGTAACCACTTAGCTGAGATAAGGGTTACCATTTAGCTGAGGTAAGGTACCCGATTCCCTGGCTAACCAGGGTTACCAGTTAGCTGAGGTAAGGTACCCGATTCCCTGGCTAACCAGGTTTACCACTTAGCTGAGGTAAGGTAGCCGATTCCCTGGCTAACCCGGGTTACCACTTAGCTGAGGTAAGGTACCCATTCTCTGGCTAACCCGGGTTACCATTTAGCTGAGGTAAGGTACCCCTTTCTCTGGCTAACCCGGGTTACCATTTAGCTGAGGTAAGGTACCCGATTCCCTGGCTAACCAGGGTTACCATTTAGCCGAGGTAAGGTACCCAATTCCCTGGCTAACCAGGGTTACCATTTAGCCGAGGTAAGGTACCCGATTCCCTGGCTAACCAGGGTTGCCACTTAGCTGAGGTAGGTTACCTGATTCCCTGGCTAACCCGGTTTACCACTTAGCTGAGGTAGGTTACCTGATTCCCTGGCTAACCCGGGTTACCACTTAGCTGAGGTAGGTTACCTGATTCCCTGGCTAACCAGGGTTACCACTTAGCTGAGATAAGGTACCCGATTCCCTGGCTAACCAGGGTTACCACTTAGCTGAGGTAAGGTACCCGACTCCCAGCTAACCAGGGTTACCACTTAGCTGAGGTAAGGTACCTGACTCCCAGCTAACCAGGGTTACCACTTAGCTGAGGTAAGGTACATGATTCCCTGGCTAACCAGGGTTACCACTTAGCTGAGGTAAAGTACACAATTCCCTGGCTAACCAGGGTTACCACTTAGCTGAGGTAAGGTACCTGATTCCCTGGCTAAGGACTAGGTGGTGCAGGCTTCAGGCGGGAAGCTCCAAGCCTGCATCTCAATAGAAACACTCTCAGTGACTCTTTACAACTTCTGCCTGTTCTTGCTTGCCTGGAGAGTCCTTTAGGGGGAAGGTTGGCCCTTTTTTCAGATGTGTGGGCCTCTATCACAGACGACAATGGGTGCTCAGAACGGTGTCCCTGGGGAACAAGTGTTCTTTCCACACCTTTCCAGCTCCCAAGGGATTCCCAGACATTCCTCCAAACCAAAGAGCAGAAGTAGAAAAACAAATTTTGTCTTTGTTTCATCTGGGAGCAATAGAATCAGTTCCTGCTCAGCAGGTAGGCCAGGGCTTTTATTCCAGGCTTTTCCTAGTTCCAAAAAAAAGAAGGCACATAGTGTCCTATCCTAGATCTTTCCATTCTGAACTCTTTTCTAGTAATTCCAAAGTTCAAAATGCTCACTCTGCATCAGTTGCTACCACTGCTAGAAAAGGATTCCTGGCTGGTAACCTTGGATCTCAGAGGCTTATCTGCACATTCCTATCAGGGAAAGTTGCAGGCAGTATCTTCGTTTCAGAATGGGCAAGCAACATTACCAATTATCTGTGCTGCCCTTTGGCTTATCTACTGCTCCAGAGTCTTCACAAAGTGCCTGGCCCCAGTCATTGCTTTTTGCAGGCAGAAGAAAATTCAGATTTATACATACCGGACGACTGTCTGATTCAAGCAAGTTCTCAGGAACAGCTGCTAAAGGCTCTGGAATTCATAAAGACTCTTCTCTCTTCCCTGGGTTGCACTCTCAACGAGGAAAAATCAAAAATGGTACCATCCAAGGAGATGACATTCCTGGGGGGAGCGAGTCGAACACAGCCGCCCAGATGATACATCTCACCCAGGAGAACCAGACAGCTCTTTCAGTTTACTTCAAGGACTTTGCAAGCCTGTCCCAGCTCCGTGCAAGAAAATACCTGCAAGCTCTGGGATTCATGGCATCTTGTATTTTCATGATTCCATATGCAAGACTGCACATGAGGAAATTGCAATGGTACCTCAAGAACCTTTGGTGTCAACACACACAGGACCTGGATATGATGATCCCTCTGCTTCCATCTCTGCAGACGGAGTTTGTATGGTGGGCAACAGCCTGTCTACAAAACAAAAGCATGCCTTTTCGACCACTTTCTGCCACTCAAGTTCTGACTACAGACGCATTGGACTATGCCTGGGGCACACACCTGGATGGCAGATGCATACAGGGACGTTGGAACGCCCAGCAGATGCACCTGCACATAAATCTGAAGGAGTTGATTGCAGTTCAGCAGGCCTTACTGGCTTTCAAGCATCTTCTTTCTCCAAGGACCCTGCTTATCAGGACAGACAACACCATGGTCATGTGGTACATCAACAAGCAGGGAGGGACTCACTCTTACCCCTGTGCAGGCAAAGCATGAATCTTTGGTCCATGGCAGCATCCCTGGACCTGCATTTCCTAGCTCAGTTTCTTCCAGGAAGGCTCAATGTTTTGGCCTACCAGTTGAACAGACAGACCCTGGATCCTCACGAGTGGCAGCTGAACAGAGCAGTCTTTTACAGCATCATTCAAGGTTGGGGCAGTCCTCAGGTGGATCTTTTCTCCTCCCCAGACAACCATCTTTTACCTCTCTTTTGCACAAGACAGCATCACAGCAGAGCCTGGAAAGTGGATGCCCTGCCATTCCCTTGGACGTTGCTATCAGTTTACCCCTTCCCTCCTCTTTCTGTTCTACCCAGAGTGTTACTGAAGATCAGGGACGAAGGACCAAGGACTATTCTCGTAGCTCTAGACTAGCCCAGACAGCATTGGTATCCACTGCTTCACAGTCTCTCCCAATTTCCTCCTTGGCACCTTCCTCTGAAGCCAGATCTTTTGGTTCAGGAAGAGGGAATCATTCTGCATCCTCATCTTCAGTCTCTCCATTTGGCAGCTTGGCTCATTGTATGACTCCATCCTTTTCTTCTTCCCTTTCCCAGCGGGTGGTTGATGTGCTGAGGGAGGCCAGGAGGCCTAGAAAATAGGAAGTCCTAACCTGGCAAGTGGGAAAGGTTTTCTCACTGGCTGCAGGCTAGAGGGGAATCTTTTTCTCAGCCTACCCTTTCTATGATCCTGGAATACCTGGCTGAATTGCTTCAGGGTGGTCTTTCTTTTTCCACTATCAAGCTCCATGCTTCAGCAATTTCTGCGCATTGTTCCTTTGAGCAATCCATTTTCTCTCATCCCCTGATGAAAATGTTTCTCAGAGGTGCTTGCAACTTAAATCCTCCCAGAAGGGCACCTACTCCAGCCTGGGATCTTAATTTTGTTCTAGAAAAACTCACTCTTCCCTCTTTTGAGCCAGCTGCCACTGCAGATTTAAAGTTTCTCTCGTGGAAGAATGTCTTCCTCTTGGCTATAACTTCAGCAAGGAGGGTTTTGGAGCTGCAGGCTTTGATGGCTGTGGAGCCTTTTATTATTTTCCATCCAGACAGGGTCTCTTTGAGAACCAACCCCTCCTTTATGCCTAAAGTGGTTTCTAGCCTGACTCTTAACCAGTCCATACACCTTCCTACCTTCTTTCCTAATCCTCGAAGTAGAGGTGAAAGGATCCTACATTCTCTTGATGTGCACAGACAGCTCAGGCTTTACCTGGACAGGACTAAAGATCTTCGGAAATCAGCACAGTTGTTCGTCAGTTTTGCCCCTGGAGCCCAGGGCAAGGCTATTTCTAAGCAAACCATTTCCAAGTGGATTGCACATTGCATCTCCTTTTGTTATTCCTTTCATGGCAAGGTTTCTCCGCAAGGGGTTAGGACCCAGTCAACTAGAGCAGCTTCCACTTCCGCAGCCATTTTAAGGGGTGTCCCTACTAAAGACATTTTGGAGGCTGCTACATGGTCTTCTGTTCACACTTTCACAAAACATTATAATTTGCCTCTTTTCAAGGACAGGGTTTGCCACTGCTGTGTTGCAGGGCATTATCTCCAACCCTTGATGATGCTTCCCTCCCCCTTTTCTCTGGGCTTTGGTAATCAACCCATCTGTTAGGACTGCAACAATGAAACACGAACATCGTACAGTTGTGTACACTTACCATAAATGTAGATGTAAGAGAGTATTCACTGTTGCAGTCCTGGATGTTCTTCGTGTTTCACTGTTGCAGTCATCACATTTGGGTTATCTGTTTGCAGTAGCCCTCAGTCGGCCTGAACATCAAAGTCTTGGGTCCTGCTTCGGTTGCTGTCTCATCTTCCGTGACATCAGGTAGTCAGGTGTATAAAGCATGCAGCCGACACCATTACATCAGTCTTTCTTGCTGTGCGATGCCCGACGCAGAAGCAGTTCGCAAGTGCCGGTCAGCAGACTCCTGAAATTTTTGTTTTCGAGTTTCAGAACCGAAGTCTTCAACTAAAGCCAAGTACCCCATTGGGGAAACTTTCGCTTGCTCTAAACCGATGTCAGTAAGTCAATAATTGTATTTCTTGTGGAAAGCAAATACCTCATAAAGATTTTCATTCGTACTGTATTCCTTGCCTAGGCCCTGACTATGACGTACCTCGCTGACAGTTTTGTGCCTTATTTAAGCTACGAACTATTCGCCGCCAGTATATTTACGCTTCTAAATATTTTGGTACTCTGTTCAATTATCCAGATATGTCTTCGGTAAGCCATCCTACTACCAACATTCTGAAAAAACGCAAAGATAGAGACAGGCTGCCTAGGACCAAAGCTGCCGACGACACTTCTAAGCCAGTCGGTACTCAGTGAGGTGCTTTTGCAGCCCCTGATATCCACTACTTCAGATTTGCGGGCCTATACTGAGACCCATTCGGAGTCCAGTATGCCGCCAGATGCTTCAACTGTGGAGCCTGCGGATGTCTCTACCTTGGATGGGTCCAGAGCCACTGTGCAGGCACCAGCTTCTGAGGGTGGATTCAGGCCTACTGACTTGCATATTAAACTGACACCATCTTTTTCTTCAAGGCCTAAAACTCGAACCATGCCTAGAAAACTGACACCCAGACTGCATGGTCAGGCCTCTATGCCTAAAAAAACAAATAATAAGAATGGCTGAAGACCTTATTACTTTAATCGGGGGGAAAAACACAAAACAGGAACCAGCACTTCCAAAAACTAGTAAAACAGAAAACCAGTGCCAGTAAACGTTGAAACTCCGTCCAAGCAGTTTATTCACAAGTTGATAATTCGAATCAAAAATAAAAACAATCAGTAAATATTGTGTATATACTATATATTATTATATATATATATAATAATATTTACTGATTGTTTTTATTTTTGATTCGAATTATCAACTTGTGAATAAACTGCTTGGACGGAGTTTCAACGTTTACTGGCACTGGTTTTCTGTTTTAATCGGGGGAAGCCAACCTTCCCCCTCTAAGAGACCTAGGACTGAATTTGCTTATGATTCCTTTGACCAGGATTCTGAAATTTCCTCTGACCAGGATTTACCCTTATCTACCTATGCGGATTCTGATGCAGTGGACTCTATTCCCTCTGCTTCCCCCCCCAGAGTATTTCTCTTTTGGTGAAACCTTGCATACTCTTAGGGAGCATTTTCGCTGGGAAAGCCAGGATTACTCCGATTCTAAGAAGAGGCTTAATGATTTCTTACTCCTGCCCCAACACAGGCCCGTTAGCTATCCCTCCTGTACTAGACAGTGTTGATGCTTTTTCGGAATCTAGCTTGGCCTTTGACTCATTACCTCCTGCTTCCAGAAAACTTGATAGATATTACAGAGTTTTTGACCCTCACAAGTTCCTTTTTAAAAATACTACTGTGGATCCGGAGATCATTTTGCAGGGACCCAAGGGCATTAAGGCTACTACTGCCAAAAATCCTACCCCCTCTGATAGGGACTCCAGGGCTGGATAGATGGGATAAGAAGTTATACACTTCTGCAACCTTGGCCATTTGGGCCGTAAACTGTCAGATGTTAAGTTGTCAATCTCGGCTTCATTCTTGCTGGATGGGTTCGGAGCCGATCCTCGGCTCCGACTCTGCCACTTACTAAAGCTCGAGAGCTAATTTTACCGGCTCGAGGCAACCCTATATCCCATGATGCTAGGCGATAACTACCCAGATCTTATTTGCCGCTTCCGCTTGCGAGGTGTGTTTTTACCGGCTCTTGGCAAGTTTTCAATTTTCAGACTTTTAGTCGCTCCCTTTTGACTTGGTTCCACTCCCTTTATTGTTTTAACTGGTAACGGTTAATTTTAAACCCTATTCCCGTTAGTGGTTCCCCTTATCCCAGTTATATATCCCTTCCCCTAGGTTAGGCCTTAAGCCTCCCCCTTTCCTAATTCTATCAGGGATTCTGTGTAGTGTTTGGGTATGTTAGTATCCCTGTTTTATTTTATTTTTTTATATTTGGATTGGGTGTTTGTGTGTGTGTTTTTTACTTTGGTGCTCCCTCGACACTGTTATGTCGAAGGACACAAAGGTCTCAGGCTTCAAGAAGTGTGACTCGTGCTGTCAGAAAATGTCTCTGACAGACTGTCACACTTCTTGTGTTTACTGCCTGGGACCTCTGCACCTGCAGGACTCTTGTTCTGTGTGCCACGCATTCAGCCCAAGAGTCCTGCAGGGGCGCAGAAACAAATTAATATTGAGGGGCTTGTTAAAGCCTGAGAGCTCCCCCAACTAAGTCTGCTCCGGGGAAGCCCTCTAAGCCAGCAAAGCCGTCGGCTCCGAGTACCAAGCCATCTCCATCGTCCTCTGCTCCGATCTCCTCCTTGATGCCTTCATTGGAGGGATCCGTGCATCTGGTCTCTCTCGCCGGCTCTGAGGGGGCGAGTGGCATCGGACCCTTGTCCAACCCCATTCTCCCCCTCGGAGCATCAGCGCTGGTGAGCTCGGCCCCGACATCGGCCTCTGAGCCGTCCCTGTCGGTGCGGCCTGGGGTTCCTATCTCTTCGGAGTGGGAGCCCTCTCTGATGGGGGAGCCTTTAAGGTGATGAGGAGTGTACTAGCCCCAGGGCATAGTCAACGGTCAGTTCCATCAGCTCCTCCCACTACAGTGCCTGCTGACGTCTCTTCCCACTCTCTTGCGCCCAGGCCCAGAGATCCAATGCCTCAGGTTACTCCACTGGGAATATCTTCCTCTTCCGAGGCTTCTCCTGACCCGTCAGGTGAGCCTCCGCGTAAGAGGACATGTAAGAGGAAACATTTAGACTCCCCCCGAGTCTATTACATCCGATACCAACTTGGATGAGTTGGAGGGATCCCCAAGGTCCCCCTCTGAGGATGCCTCTTTCTCAGACATCCTTGAAATCCTTAAGCAGAGGGGGAACTGGCTTTCCCTTAATCCTTCCGAGGACGAGTCGGTTTACCTGGAGGCGTTTGGTTCTCGACCCTCCACCTCCTGGGTATCTCCGCCTTTCGACCCCCTTATGGATGTGGTGGCTCGGAAGGCGTGGACGCCCCCGGATTCGGTGGAACCCACTCCTAGGAGGCCTTCTAAATTCATTACGGCCCCACGTGATAGGCAATGTTTGACAAAGGTGTCCCAGTTGATGCCATGGTGGTGGCTGCAGCCACCAAGAAGGAACTAGCTGATCCTTCAGTACCTATCCATCCTCCTAACAAGGATTCCAGGACTATGGATAGGTATGGTAAGCGGATGTTTTCTTCAGCGACCTTTGCCATGCGGTCGCTGAACTACTTGTGTCACTTCACCCGCCTTCAGAGGGGTCCACTACAGAATCTCGAAAGCTCATAATACCGAAGCCCAAAATCCTGAGACCAAAATCCCGAAAATTCAAAATCCCGAAAGCCCAAAATCCTGAAACTCAAAATCTTGAAAACACAAAATGGACATACTGACGTCATTGTGGCTTAGCTATTGTTAGCCCTGTGGTGTTAGGTCATGCGTTGGGTTCAGGTAAGTGTGCGGTTCTTTTTATGTTAGGGTTAGGGGCGGTTTAAGTGAGTTAGGGTTAGGGCGCAGGTTAGGCATGTATGCAGTAGTGACAAATATTGGGGTTGGGGGCGGTTTAAGTGAGTTAGGGTTAGGGCGCGGGTCAGGTGAGTGTGCGATAGTGATGGACCTTAGGGTTAGGGTCAGGGTCAGTTGGTAGTTATTAGTGTCTTTATATTGACATATTAGCATTATTTGTGTTTTCAAGATTTTGAGTTTCAGGATTTTGGGCTTTCGGGATTTTGAATTTTCGGGATTTTGGTCTCAGGATTTTGGGCTTCGGTATTATGAGCTTTCGAGATTCTGTAGTGGACCCCTTCAGAGAGATGTTCTCAAAGAGTTGGGAGAAGTTTTACAGGATCCGTCAGCTGCTGGGTCCCAGGATAAAATTAACTCACAGCTAGGAACTCTAAACTCTATTGTTAACTCCTCCATGCGGCTCATTTCATATGCAGCCGATGGAGTGAGTAGGGCCGCAGGCACAGGAGTGGCATTAAGGCGTCACGCCTGGATGCGGCTTTGTAATTTTGCAGATCCCTTCAAGGCGTCCTTCACAAATTCTCCTTTTGATGGTTCGACTTTGTTCGGACCTCAAGTGAAAGACACCTTGACCAGATGCGAACAAGATGGCAAGACTCTTTCTGCCGTAGGAGTCCGTTTCTCCACCCCTTCAAGACCTTACCCCAAGGGTCAGAAGGGAGGGGAAATGTGGTTCCGCAAATCTCAAGGAGTCACGCCTGATGCACGAGGTCAGTTTACCCTCTGCATAACAGACGCCGCCCTAGGGACAGTGGGGGTCCGCAGAATCAGGGTAGCAGGGAGCCTCTCTCTGACAAACCCTTCCAGCATCCCTGAGATGTTGCTAGATTGTCCACCTTCGGAGGCAGTCGGGGGAAGATTATCGCTGTACCCAAAAGCCTGGCTTTCCCTTTCTCAAGACAAATGGGTACAGTCGATCATATCCGAGGGTTACAAAATTCCCTTTATCCAAACCCCAATACAGCAAAAAGGAACCCTTCCAGACGTTCGACCCGGTCTAAGGGAACTAGCAGTACCAGAGATATCAAAACTGCTAGCAAAGAGAGCCATCCAACCAGTCCCAGCAGACCAACTAGGATCCGGAATCTACTCGAGGTTCTTTTTAGTACCAAAAAAGACAGGGGACTGGAGACCAATATTAGATCTCAGCAAACTAAACAAGTTTGTAAAGAGAGCAAGATTCCGGATGGTCACGCTACAGTCCATTCTACCCTTTCTGGGCAAGGACAATTGGATGTGCTCGGTGGACCTTCAGGATGCGTACTATCACATCAAAATTCACAGGCGCTCCAGAAGGTTTCTCCGCTTTCGGCTGGGGGCCAGTCACTACCAATTCAGAGCCCTGCCCTTTGGTCTCACTACAGCCCCCAGAGTGTTCACCAAATGTATGGCAATGGTTACGGCTCACCTGAGACATCAAGGATTCCAGGTGTTTCCATATCTAGACGACTGGCTCCTCACTGCCACCACCAGACATCAACTTCTCCAAGCCAGAGATTACACCATTCACATTTGCAGAGGGCTCGGAATCTCTATAAATTTCGAAAAATCTGCCTTGTCGCCTTGTCAATCTATTACCTATATAGGCGCCAATTTGGACACCGTACAACTTTCAGCAAAATTAACAGATCAAAGGATCTTAGATATTCAAAACCACATCCATGTTTTTCTTCAGAGCGACAAAATTCAGGCCCAGGTATGCCCTGAAAGTATTGGGTCTTATGGCAGCCGCCATAACACTTCTTCCCCTTGCCCGCTTTTACATGCGTCTCCTACAGTGGATGCTTTTTGCCCAATGGTCTTTTCAATGACTCCCTATGCATCACAAGATCATGTAAAAAAAATATAATCCAAGGCAGCGAAGAGCAGCAAGAAACAGCGATGAAGCCAAAGGTAATCTCCACAAAAAGTTTATTCAAACACACGACATAAATTTCTCCAAGTCCTTCTCTCAAACACGCGTCATAAATTTCTCCAAATCTTTCTCTCAAGTGCTTTGGCTCAGTGCAATACTGAGCTTTATCAAGATAAAAATGCAGGGCATAACAACCTTATTTGTAAGTCTCTTAATGAGATCATGTGCTTCGTTAATTAAAACTAGTCAAGTTACAATTAAAATTAATTGGTGACCAATTTAAAATTAAACAGCAAGATGTATGAAATACATAAAATCCTAAATAAAATACCTTTTGTTAAATATGTTGTAGTTGAAAAATGTGTTATTTAAAAGATATGTCATTTGAAAATCACAAAGCATTCGTGTATAAATAAATAAATATTGTTATATGTTAATGTCCCATGAAACCACATTTGTAGTGATTGATTCTTATAACACTGTTTAGTGTGCAATAAATATTACAAATGGGGTACCACGAATAAATGATGTGAGTAATAAATAGTAATAGATAAAAATCAAATGTTAAAAATACAAGAATTAAAAATAAAAATAATCAAGTATTAAGTGTTTAAACATTGTTACATAGATTATATTCCCTATACTCAGAATAAATATAAATATAAAATACAAATAATTTGATACAAATAAGTAATGTTGATAATCTCTTACTAAATGCTGTATGCTATAACTTAGCTCTTCTTAGTTTTAAGACACTACTTAAATTTGTGTAGTCATTTAACCCTGGCCATTTGGCTGCATCCAGTCTTAGTTGCCATATAAGCTCCCTATATTCCAATTTAGTCTCCCAGTCACCCCCTCTCTTGGGTGTTATCTGGTCTAACACAATGAACTTGATTTCCATATCTGGGCAGGACAAAGAGTGTGTATAAAAAGCATTGGTCTCTCTTTTTCTTGGAAATATCGTAGAAATGCTCATAAATTCTTCTCTTTAGTGTCCTTTCTGTTTTCCCAATATAGAAACTTTGACATTTTATACATGAGCCTAAATATACAACATATTTTGCATTGCAGTTAAAATACCCATTAGACCGGAATAGATATTTCCTAGATGGGATGTATATACTATGATCATTCAACATAGCAGCGCATTGTTTGCACATTCCACATTTATAAGTTCCTTTCTTGGATCTACTACCAGTGGAATTCGTCATTTCTTTTCTTTCAAATAGCTCTTTCATGTTAGTACCCCTGCGTCTAACAAATGTGGGTTTAGTTGGAACCTTTGTTGAAAAATCATCATGCAGTGTAAGAACTGGCCAATACCTTGTTGTTTCCTCTATCCGGTCAGAATTGCTGGAAAATGTGTGTATGTAACTAGTTTGTTCTAGCTGCTGGGTGTTCTTATGCAAGTAATCCACTTGTGGTAACATGCATCCTAAAAGTGGTGGGTATTTTTCTTCTCTACATGCGGAAATTTCCCTGACTAAATTCTTGATTAGTTTGGCCGGTTAGCCCCTTTCACAAAATTTCTCTTCTAAAAAGCTAACTTCGTTTGAGAAGTATTCCGCAGTGCTACACATTCTAGAAGCACAGATTAGTTGCCCTTTGATAATTCCTTTCTTTGAATAGAAAGGATGACTACTGCTAAAGTGTAGGTACGAATTAGAATATGTGGGTTTCCTGTATACTCTTGAAGCAAACTTGCCATTGGTGAAATCCTTGATTATAGTTACATCTAGATAGTTCAAACTAGTGTTACTGACCGAGTGTGTAAAGGTCAAAAAGGAAGTGGTGGAGTTAATGTAATTTACAAATTTCTGAAAATCCACCTCTGTTCCATGCCATAACAAACATATATCATCCAGGTATCTAACATAGTGTTTAATGTGTTTCACCCAATCTGTGCCAAATATGAAAGTCTGTTCCCATTTGTGCAATACAATGTTAAGCATACAAAGAGGCACAAGAAGCCCCCATTGCAACTCCCAATTTCTGTTTGTAAATTTCGCCGTTAAAACAGATGAAATTATTGTTTAACACAATATTCATGAATTCGACTAGCAAATTCACAACATTGGCACCAAGATTGGCTTCTTTGACCAAAACTTCTTTGAACCAATCCAGACCTGTCAAATGTGGTATACTGGGGAATAGTTGCACTATATCGATAGTTACCATTAAAAGGTCTGGGTGGTACAAATGGGATCCCATACCCTTTAGGAAGTCCCAAGAATCTTTGCATATGTGGCTTAGTGATGTAACAGACCATTTGAGGACGTAGTCAGTAAATTTCCCCAAAGGTTCAGTGATGCTTCCTTCACCAGAAACTGTTGGTCTGAATTTTAAAGGGTCCAGTCCTTTGTGGGTCTTTGGGATACCAAAAATTGCTGGAATTCTTGGTTTGGCTACAAACAAGTAATTATATAGCTTTTCATTAATGGTTCCTTGTAAAAGGTGGTCCATTAATAGATAGTTAATTTTGGAATATGCTATGTGTAGCTCATTTGTTGATATCAAGCCATAATGCTCAACATCCTGTAACATGTTGTAAATATGCGCATCATAGTCTATATTGTACATCAAAACTAAGCCCCCTCCTTTGTCCGGTTTCATTACTCTACACCCTTCTTCCTTTAAAAACCTGATTATGTGTGTTTCATTCAAACTTAGATTCTGGGGACCTGCAGCAGGTTGTCTAATGCCAAATGGCTCTTGGATCTCTTTCCACCAATTCTTCAAACACCTTAGTGGAGGAGTGTGCGGGAGGGTTAAAGGTACTCTTTCTGCATACCTCTTGTAAATAAGTTAAAATGTTCCTTCGTTATCTCTAAATCAGTAAAATTATAAACAGTAAAATTATTATCTGTGGTCACCGTGTAACTGGTGGCATTTTATACCAGCACGATCATTTAATTTTGAAAAAGAACTGATAGATCTTAAAATGTTTGTTAGGCAATTGAATTTGTCTCTATACTTCAAGGGTCAACCCTGTCAAGGTGACATACTTACTAGAAAGAGTACTTTTAACCCTCCCACACACTCCTCCACTAAGGTGTTTGAAGAATTGGTGGAAAGAGATCTAAGAGCTATTGGACAACCTGCTACAGGTCCCCAGAATCTAAGTTTGAATGAAACGCACATAATCAGGTTTTTAAAGGAAGAAGGGTGTAGAGTAATGAAACCGGATAAAGGAGGGGGCTTAGTTTTGATGTACAATATAGACTATGATGCGCATATTTACAACATGTTACAGGATGTTGAGCATTATGGCTTGATATCAACAAATGAGCTACACATAGCATATTCCAAAATTAACTATCTATTAATGGACCACCTTTTACAAGGAGCCATTAATGAAAAGCTATATAATCACTTGTTTATAGCCAAACCAAGAATTCCAGTAATTTTTGATATTCCAAAGACCCACAAAGGACTGGACCCTTTAAAATTCAGACCAATAGTTTCTGGTGAAGGAAGCATCACTGAACCTTTGGGGAAATTTATTGACTACGTCTTCAAACGGTTTGTTACATCACTAAGCCACATATGCAAAGATTCTTGGGACTTCCTAAAGGGTATGGGATCCCATTTGTACCACCCAAACCTTTTAATGGTAACTATCGATATAGTGCAACTATTCCCCAGTATACCACATTTGACAGGTCTGGATTGGTTCAAAGAAGTTTTGGTCAAAGAAGCCAATCTTGGTGCCAGTGTTGTGAATTTGCTAGTCGAATTCATGGATATTGTGTTAAACAATAATTTCATCTGTTTTAACGGCGAAATTTACAAACAGAAATTGGGAGTTGCAATGGGGCTTCTTGCCTCTTTGTATGCGAACATTGTATTGCACAAATGGGAACAGACTTTCATATTTGGCACAGATTGGGTGAAACACATTAAACACTATGTTAGATACCTGGATGATAAATGTTTGTTATGGCATGGAACAGAGGTGGATTTTCAGAAATTTGTAAATTACATTAACTCCACCACTTCCTTTTTGACCTTTACACACTCGGTCAGTAACACTAGTTTGAACTATCTAGATGTAACTATAATCAAGGATTTCACCAATGGCAAGTTTGCTTCAAGAGTATACAGGAAACCCACATATTCTAATTCTTACCTACACTTTAGCAGTAGTCATCCTTTCTATCAAAAGAAAGGAATTATCAAAGGGCAACTAATCCGTGCTTCTAGAATGTGTAGCACTGCGGAATACTTCTCAAACGAAGTTAGCTTTTTAGAAGAGATATTTTGTGAAAGGGGCTAACCGGCCAAACTAATCAAGAATTTAGTCATGGAAATTTCCGTATGTAGAGAAGAAAGATACCCACCACTTTTAGGATGCATGTTACCGCAAGTGGATTACTTGCATAAGAACACCCAGCAGCTAGAACAAACTAGTTACATACACACATTTTCCAGCAATTCTGACCGGATAGAGGAAACAACAAGGTATTGGCCAGTTCTTACATTGCATGATGATTTTTCAAGCAAAGGTTCCAACTAAACCCACATTTGTTAGACGCAGGGGTACTAACATGAAAGAGCTATTTGAAAGAAAAGAAATGACGAATACCACTGGTAGTAGATCCAAGAAAGGAACTTATAAATGTGGAATGTGCAAACAATGCGCTGCTATGTTGAATGATCATAGTATATACATCCCATCTAGGAAATATCTATTCCGGTCTAATGGGTATTTTAACTGCAATGCAAAATATGTTGTATATTTAGTCTCATGTATAAAATGTCAAAGTTTCTATATTGGGAAAACAGAAAGGACTCTAAAGAGAAGAATTTATGAGCATTTCTACGATATTTCCAAGAAAAAAGAGACCAATGCTTTTTATAAACACTCTTTGTCCTGCCCAGATATGGAAATTAAGTTCATTGTGTTAGACCAGATAACACCTGACAAGAGAGGGGGTGACTGGGAGTCTAAATTGGAATATAGGGAGCTTATATGGCAACTAAGACTGGATGCAGCCAAATGGCCAGGGTTAAATGACTACACAAATTTAAGTAGTGTCTTAAAACTAAGAAGAGCTAAGTTATAGCATACAGCATTTAGTAAGAGATTATCAACATTACTTATTTGTATCAAATTATTTGTATTTTATATTTATATTTATTCTGCGTATAGGGAATATAATCTATGTAACAACGTTTGAACACTTAATACTTGATTATTATTTTTATTTTTAATTCTTGTATTTTTAACATTTGATTTTTATCTATTACTATTTATTACTCACATCATTTATTCGTGGTACCCCATTTGTAATATTTATTGCACACTAAACAGTGTTATAAGAATCAATCACTACAAATGTGGTTTCATGGGACATTAACATATAACAATATTTATTTATTTATACACAAATGCTTTGTGATTTTCAAATGACATATCTTTTAAATAACATATTTTTCAACTACAACATATCTAACAAAAGGTATTTTATTTAGGATTTTATGTATTTCATACAATATCTTGCTGTTTAATTTTAAATTGGTCACCAATTAATTTTAATTGTAACTTGACTGGTTTTAATTAACAAAGCACATGATCTCATTAAGAGACTTACAAATAAGGTTGTTATGCCCTGCATTTTTATCTTGATAAAGCTCAGTATTGCACTGAGCGAAAGCGCTTGAGAGAAGGATTTGGAGAAATTTATGTTGTGTGTTTGAGAGAAGGACTTGGCGAAATTTATGTCGTGTGTTTGAATAAACTTTTTGTGGAGATTACCTTTGGCTTCATCGCTGTTTCTTGCTGCTCTTCGCTGCCTTGGATTATATTTTTTACTTGGTCTTGGTTTCAAGCTTTTTGCTATCACAAGATCATGATAACTTCAACTTGCAAAAGGCATCTGTCCTGGTGGATTTTGTCCCCTCAAGTCCATCAGGGCAGACCCTTTGTTCCTCCCGCCCCAGTTACATCGGACGCCTCCCTGATCGGGTGGGGGTGGGGCATTTTCAGGGCAGGATGGTCCATGGCACTTGGCAACCTTTCGAATGCCACCTGCATATAAATGTCCTGGAGATGAGAGCAGTGCTTTTAACGTTGCAAGGCCTCCACGACTCTCTTCCCCCGGGGACTATTGCAATCCAAACGGACAATATGTCCGTAGTGCGGTACATCAACAAGCAGTGCGGAATCAAGACCTGTCCCCTGTGTCGAGGCACTCAGACTTTGGCAGTGGGCAATCTCTTCTCAGCGGTTTCTGATAGCAACGCATATCCCCGGGAACTTTCAACATCATAGCGGACAGGTTGAGCAGAGCTATTCTCATGCCTCACGAGTGGTCTCTCAAACAATCTGTGATGGAAGAGATTTTTCAGAAGTGGGGCCTTCCTTGCTGCGATCTTTTTGCTACACCTCAAAACAGCAAATGCCCCGACTTCTTCACCCTCTTCCCCCTTCCAGGCCATCCCCCCAGAGACGCTCTAGTCCAATATTGGCCCCGGGGACTTCTCTATTCTTTTCCACCTTTTTCCCTAATACCACAAGTAATTCAGAAAGCAACCGCCTTGAGAGCCAAGATGATTCTCATTGCCCCTTATTGGCCTCGACAGATATGGTTTCCGTTCCTGCGTCGTTATCTTTTGGTACAGCCTTGGCATCTGGACCCGGTTCCAGATCTTCTGACCCACCAGTCGGGGCAGCTGCACCAATCCATACCTTCTCTCAACCTCACTGCTTGGTTGCTCCACTTCTGTCCCTAGCCAGGCTTCCTATGATTTCTAATCCCGTCCGGGATATCATAGTAGCTTCCCTTAAATCTTCCACCAGAAGGATTTACACTAGTAAATGGCAACGTTTCTCCTTCTGGGCAAAAGCTAGGAATATAGATCCCTTTACTGCTCCGATTCATTCGGTCTTGAACTTCCTAGCTGAAATTTTTCACTCAGGATCTTCTTCCTCCACAGTAAAAGTTCAGTTGGCAGCCATTTCAAATTTTCATATAGGATTGTCGGACCGCAACATCATGTCCCATAAGCTTTGCAAGGCATTCCTTAGAGGTGTATTTTTACTTAAGCCTCCGATCAAAGACCCTCCACCACAGTGGGATCTAAATTTAGTCTTAACATCCTTGATTCTTCCCCCCTTTGAACCTGCGGCTTCCTGTTCATTGAAATTTCTTTCCTGGAAGACACTCTTCCTAGTCGCCATTACTTCTGCTAGGAGAGTATCTGAGCTTCATGTCCTCTGCATTCGTCCTCCCTACTTAATCTTCCACAAAGACAGAGTTTCTCTAAGGACCAATCTGTCTTTCTTACCCAAGGTGGCGTTGCAGACCAACTTAAATCAATCTATTGATCTCCCAGTCTTTTTCCCAAATTATACTAATAGAGCGGAACAACAACTACATTATATGGATGTTCATCGCCAGCTCCGATATTATTTGGACAGAACCAAACAAATTAGGAAATCTGATCAACTGTTTTTATCGTATGCAGAGAACAGGAAAGGCCTTCCGGTATCTAAGGTAACCCTGTCTAGGTGACTGTCTTCTGTGATTCCATGCATTTATCAACTCGGAGGTAGAGAGTTGACTTCTAGGCCAAAAGCCCATTCAACTAGAGCACTAGCTACATCTACAGCTTTTCAAGCTAGAGTACCAATAGACACTATTTGTGTGGCAGCTACATGGGCCTCTCCTCATACCTTTGTTTCGCATTACAAATTGGACTTGGCCTTTAGAAACAGGGCAAATTTTGGTTCCACCGTTCTCAAGAGTCTGTTCCATTGAGCCACCTAGGATAAAGGTGCTAGGGACGCGGTCCCATCCAGCAAGAATGAAGGCGAGATTGACAACTTAACATTGAGAAGTTATGTACTTACCATAACGTTCCATGTTAGTTGTCTTCTCTCGCCTTCTTTCTTGCGTCCCGCCCACCATCCCCCTAGCCTGGACAGACCGAGAAGATTGTTCCTCTTCCTTGAATAGTCCTGATCTAGCATTTCCAGCTAAATAGCTTACCAGTGTCACTAGATTAGATTGGTATCTTTGGCGGGATTATTCCCTTTTTCCTCCTCCTCTCCAGTTGGAGGACTGTATTCCATAATTTTTCTTTAGCTACCAAACGAGATCTGAGTAGTTATTGCCTAGCATCATGGGATATAGGGTTGCCTCGAGCCGGTAAAATTAGCTCTCGAGCTTTAGTAAGTAGCCGAGTTGGAGCCGAGAATCGGCTCCGAACCCATCCAGCAAGAAAGAAGGCGAGAGAAGACAACTAACATGGAACGTTATGGTAGGTACATAACTTCTCATTTTATATGTTAAAGTATCAGCAGCATATTGTTGGATTGCTTAAACAGAAAATGATGTTGATTCCTGACTGCTGAAAATAAGGATTTACAGGATTTAATGCATTCTCCTGTACAGGTTAAGGATTTACAGGATTTAATGCATTCTCTTGGACAGGTTGGAAAACATACTTTGCAATGTGGTTTTGATTCACTAGAGACATCTTGCAGGGTTGCTTTCACTGGGTCTGTACTTAGAAGGCATGCTTGACTTAAGGAGCAATCTTTGCCAGATCATGTTAAAGCTAAATTACTGGATGCTCCCTTAAATCAGGGCCGCCTGTTTGGCAACAAAGCAGAAGAAGTTCTTAAAAAGATGGAGGAAAAAGCTAAATCTATAGAAACTGTTAAAGATTTCCTACAAGTACAGCCTCCAAGATTTAGTAGGCATTGGCCCTCTAAGAATTGGTAGTTTCCTGCCTCTTTCAGGCCTTCTCAGTCCAAACCCAGAACCAGCAGAACACCCAGGCTTCAGTCCCAGGGTACACACAGGACTACGCAGTGGGGGGCTCCCACTTCCAAATCAGGGACTCCCCCCTATGGTAAGCTCTCTTAACGACAAGTTTAAGCTCTTCTCAACTGACTGCTCCTTTAGGGGGAAAGATTGTTCTGCAGGCACAAAACTGGGAACTCATTACCCAAGACAAATGGGTTTTAAATATAGTTTTCCAAGGATACAGATTTCACTTCCACACGTTACCAACCCCAAACGGTTGGCCAAATCTACCCCCAAATCAGTGGGCAGAGGCTCAAAAGCAAATACTCTCTCTCTTAAGCCTAAAGGCTATTCAAACTGCACCAGAAGAGGAAATGGGACAAGGTTTCTACTCAAGTCTTTTCCTGGTACCCAGAAAAGACAACTCATGGCGTCCTATCCTGGACCTTTCTATCTTAAACACCTTTTCGGTGATTCCAAAATTCAAGATGCTAACACTTCACCAGTTGCTTCCTATGCTAGGCAAAGATGCCTGGTTGGCAACACTGGATTTAAAGGAAGCCTACCTGCACATCCCAATCAGGGAATCTTACAGAAGATACCTACACTTCAAAGCAGGCTGCATGCACTATCAGTTCTCTGCACTGCCCCTTGGCTTATCTACTGCACCCAGGGTATTCACAAAGTGCCTAGCTCCAGTCATTGCATTTTGCAGACAAAGAAATATTCAAATATATCCATACCTGGATGATTGTCTAATTCAGGCAGAAAGCCAGGACACACTTTTGAATCATCTGGCATTTGTACAAAAGGTGCTAACTTGTCTGGGGTACACCATAAACGAAAAGAAATCACATCTGGTACCCTGACAACAAATTATATTCTTGGGAGCAAGCTTGGACACAACTTCCCAGATTGCTTTCCTCACGCCAGAGAAGCAAATTCATTTGACAACTTACTTCAAACTAATGGCCACAAAACCCTGCTGTCTGCAAGGCAAATACTGCAAGCCTTGGGGTTCATGGCCTCCTGCATTGTACTAATTCCATATGCAAGACTGCATATGAGGAAACTACAATGGTATCGAAAAAGTCTATGGTGTCAACATTCTCAAGATCTAGAAGCAATGATTCCTACCATACCTTGCCTATGGTTAGAGGCCTGCCACCAAAAAAGGGACTGCCATTCACTGTAACCCCTGCGCCCAGACCTTAACAACAGACGCATCAGACTATGCATGGGGGGTCACCTGGCAGGGAAGTGCATTCAGGGCAAATGGAGCCCAAGTCAAATGCACCTGCATATCAGTCAAAAAGAAATGTTAGCTGTACAGAATGATCTGACAGCCTTCAAGGACCACATTCTTCCAGGACAGTTAATGGTAAAGACGGACAACACCACTGTTATGTGGTACATAAGCAGGGGGGTACCTATTCATACCCCCCTCTGCAGATTCGACATGGCTCTGTGGAACACAGCCTGGAGCTACCAAGTGCATCTACAGGCTCAATTCCTGCCAGGAAAACTAAATACACTGGCAGACGAACTAAGCAGAAATTTCATGGACCCACACGAGTGGAAACTGGAACCAAAGACTTTCAACATGTTGATAAACAAATGGGGGAGCCCATATATAGACCTGTTTGCCTCCCCCCAGAACTACCAATTGGACAAATTCTGCACAAGGATTCCCCACAAACAAGCTTGGAAAGTGGATGCTCTGATGTTCATCGTGTTGCAGTCATTACTCTTGGGTTATCCTGCTGTCAGACTACCCTCAATCGGCCAGAATTCCAAAGTCTAGGTCTGGCGTCGGTTGCTGTCACCTCTTCCCTGACGTCAGTGCACCAGGGGTATAAAAGATGCAGCCGACGCCATTTTCTTCAGTCTTTCTTGCCACGCGGTGCCCAAAGAAAAAGCAGTTCGCAAGTGCCGGTCGGCCGACTCCTGAGATTTTCGAATCCGAATTTCAGAACCGAAGTCTTCATTAAAGCTAAGTACCCTGTTGGGGAAACTTTTTTCTTGCTCCAGACCGATGTCAGAAAAAGTTAACAGTTGTATTTCTTGTGGGAAGCAAATACCTCATAAGGACTTTCACTCTTACTATATTCCTTGCCTAGGCCCTGATCACAACGTTGCTAGCTGTCGGTTTTGTGCTAGATTTAACCAACGCACTATCAAGCGTCTGTTCAATTTTGCATTTCATTACTTTGGCCAAAGATTTAATTATATTATGCTGTCGGACCAGCCGACAACTGGAGTTTACAAAAAAACGCAAGGAGAAGGAAAAGGATAGGCATCCAAGGTCCAAAACCGACGACGAGGCCTCTTCTAGGCCAGTCGCTGGTTCTCAGTGAGGCGCTTTCGCAGCCCCTGGTGCCCGCTACCTCAGAGCCACAGGCCGCTACCGACTCCCACGTGGAGCCGACTGGGCCTCTGGATACTCAAGGTATTGGATACTCTGAAATCATTCCCTCAGATGGGTCTGGAGCCGCTGAGCAGGCATCGGCTTCTGAGGCTGTCTTCAGACCTACACAACTATATATTAAGCCATCTTCAGCTTCAAAGACAAAGACTAAAGCAGCTCTAAAGACAAAGAAACAAGTACAACATTCTCCTACTCAGACTTCCATGCCTAAAAAAACGATGCTCAAAATGGCCGAAGACCTAATTACTTTGATCAGGGGCTCCCATCCTCCTCCTGATAACAGGCCTAGGCAAGAGACAGAGTATGATTCTTCTGATCAGGTTTCTATTTCGTCTGATTCCTCTTCTGAACAGGATTACTCCATGCTTCCCTGTAAGGATTCTGATGCTGAAGAATCCATTCCTTCAGCCTCTCCTCCTGAGGATTATTCTTTTGGGGAAACCCTGCATACCATGAGGGAGCATTTCCACTGGGAGAGCCAAGATTACTCTGAATCTAAGAAAAGGCTTAGAGACTTTCTGCTGCTTCCTCAGCACAGACCCCTTGCTATTCCACCTGTTCTAGACATTGTAGATGTATTTTCAGAGTCCGGCCTGTCCCCTGACTCTTTACCCCCTGCACCTGCTAAGCCAGACAGATACTACAGGGTTCCGGATTCTCATAAATTCCTATATAAAAACCACGCTGCTGACCCAGAAACTATATCTCAGGGTCCCAAAGGGGGTTAAAGCTTCCACCAAAAAACCCTGCCCCCTCTGATAGGAATTCTAGGGCTCTAGACAGATGGGGGGAAAAAGTGTACACTTCTGCTACCCTGGCTGTGAGGGCTTTAAATTGTCAGTTTCATATGCTTAAACATCAACAATATTTAATGTCCCTGCTTAAACAGAAATTGTTGACAAATGCTGAATGTTCAGAGAACAAGGAATTGCAGGATTTATTGCATGCGCTGAACAAGTGGGAAAGCATACTTTGCAATGTGGTTATGATTCTCTGGAGGCCTCCTGCAGGGCCGCTGTTACAGGTTCTGTTATTAGAAGGCATGCTTGGTTAAAGGAACAGAATCTGCCTGATCATGTTAAAGCAAAATTATTGGATGCTCCATTACAGCATGATACTTTGGTACTAAAGCAGAAGACGTGTTGAAACAAATGGAGGATAAAGCAAAATCCATGCAGACAGCCATGGATTTCTTACAGGTACAGCCACTCAGGTTTAGCAGGAACTGGCCTTCTAAAAATTGGTCCTTTCCAGTGTCAGACAGATCTCAAAGAGGCAGATACAGGCGTCCCAGAGGCAAATCTCAGCCCCAAGGCTCATACAGCCCAAACAATGAGATGCTCCTACCTCCAAAAGCGGAGAAGACAAATCACAACCTTACAGAAAACAGTCCCAATGACTTTCCTCTACCAGATCCAAGCACTTTTCTTTTGACAGCCCCCTTAGGGGGAAAACTAGCACTTTTTTCATCAAATTGGCAAATGGTTGCCCAAGACAAATGGGTCCTGAACATAGTGTCCCAAGGCTACAGGTTCCATTTTCACACTCTACCAAGGTCAAAGGGCATGCCAGACCTGCCACACAATCAGTGGACAGAGGCACAAAAGCAAATTACAGCCCTCATGGACATGAGAGCCATTCAGCAAGTACCACACCAAGAGCAGGGGCAAGGATTTTACTCCAGACTTTTCCTAGTACCCAGAAAGGACAAAACCTGGAGACCAATATTGGACCTGTCTGTGCTAAGTACGTTTCTGAAAGTTCCAAAATTCAAGATGTTGACTCCACAGCAGCTACTGCCCATGCTGGGCAAGAGGGCTTGGCTCGTAACTTTGGACCTAAAAGAGGCATACCTGCATGTCCCAATCAGACAATCTTGCAGAAGATACCTCAGATTCATAGCTGGCTCAATGCACTACCAATTCTCTGCACTGCCATTTGGCTTATCTACTGCGCCCAGGGTCTGTACAAAGTGCTTGGCACCAGTAATTGCATTTTGCAGACAAAAAGGAATTCAAATATATCCCTACTTGGACGACTGCCTAATTCAAGCAGAGAACAAAGACATTCTTCTAAAGCATTTGGCGTTTGTAAAAAGATTACTAGTTGGCCTGGGGCACACAGTAAACAAAAAGAAATCAAAACTAGTGCCCTCTCAAGAGATAATATTCCTGGGTGCAAGCTTAAATACAACTGCCTAGATGGCTTATCTCACGCCAGACCAGCAAAAGCAACTGACTACTTATTTCAAGAAATTGGCAACAAAAACCCACTTATCTGCAAGGAAATTCCTGCAGGCCTTGGGTTTCATGGCATCCTGCATTCTACTAATTCCATATGCCAGACTGCATATGAGGAAACTACAATGGTATCTAAAAAGTGTTTGGACTCAGCATTGCCACAGCCTGGAGACAGTAATTGCACTCATTCCCTGCCTACAACAGGAGTTTTGATGGTGGGCAGAAGCCTGTCACCTCAACAAGGGTCTGCCATTCAGTTTACCCACAGCCAGACAGACACTGACAACAGATGCATCAGATTATGCCTGGGGGGCCCATATGGCAGGAAAATGTATTCAGGGCACATGACCTGCAAACCAGATGCATCTTCACATCAATCAAAAAGAGATGCTAGCTGTTCAAAATGCCCTGACAGCTTTCAAGGACGTGCTTCATCCAGGACAGTTACTGAAAAAGACAGACAACACTACGGTCATGTGGTACATAAACAAGCAGGGAGGTACACATTCCTACCCCCTCTGCAGACAAGCAATGGCCTTATGGGACACAGCATTGGCTTTTCAAGTTCACTTGCAAGCACAATTCCTGCCAGGAAAAACAAATACTCTGGCAGACGAACTAAGCAGAAACCTCATGGATCCCCATGAATGGAAACTGGATCCACAAGTCTTTAGCATGATAATAAGGAAATAGGGATGCCCAGACATGGATCTATTTGCCTCTCGTCACAACTGCCAATTGCAGAGATTTTGCACAAGGATTTATCACAAGCAAGCATGGAAAGTGGACGCCCTATCAGTCAGCTGGAAAAATCTAACAGTATATGCTTTTCCCCCACTGCCTCTCCTTCCCAGAGTACTCCTAAAGGTCAGACAAGAGAAGCCAGAAATGATTCTGATTGCGCCAGACTGGCCACGCCCGCACTGGTATCCAATCCTAAAGAGCTCGTCTCAAGGTCCAGCATGGATTTTGCCTCAAACTTCTCACTTGCTGACCCAACAAAACAATGAGATCCTGCACAGCCAACTCAGGACCTTAAATCTGGCAGTATGGTGGATAATGTAGCCATTCTGAACACTCCTCTTTCAAAAGCTGTTATGGATGTTATCTTGGAGGCCAGGAGGCCCAGTACCATGAAATCTTATGCAGAAAAATGGAAGAGATTCTGTGCTTGGAACCAGGAACAAGGCATTGATACTTGTGTACCAAATATCCCTCAGATTTTACAATACCTAACTGAGATGCTGAACAAAGGCCTGCTTTTCTCATCAATTATGATTCACGTGTCTGCCATTTCAGCCCATTACAATACAGAACCACCTATTTTTTCTCATCCGTTAATAAGGCAGTATCTCAGTGGGGCCAAAAACATTAGGCCTCCAAGGAGAGCACCAATTCCGGCCTGGGACCTCAATTATGTTTTGGAAAAACTCACACTGCCTCCTTTCGAGCCAGCATCAACAGCAGATATAAAATTCTTATCCTGGAAAACAGCTCTGCTCCTAGCTATAACCTCTGCAAGGCGAGTCTCGGAGTTACAAGCACTCATGGCTGTGGAACCTTTCATCATTTTTCATCCAGACAGGGTTTCTCTGAGGACAAACCCTACATTTATGCCTAAGGTGGTGTCCAGTGTGGCTCTCAACCAAACCATTCGCTTGCCTATGTTTTATCCAAATCCACATAAGGGTGAGAAAATTCTCCATTCTTTGGACATACACAGGCAGTTATGCTTCTACTTGGACAGAACTAAAGCTTTCAGAAAGACTGAGCAGCTTTTAGTGTCATATGCTGCAGGATCACAAGGAAAGCCCATCTCAAAACAGACTATTTCTAAATGAATAGGCCATTGCATCCATTTCTGCTGTTTTCAACATGGCAAAGCAGTGCCTAAGGGCATTAGGCCTCATTCCACCAGAGCAGCAGCCACTTCAGCAGCCTTCCTCAGAGGAGTACCAACCAAAGATATCTTAGAGGCTGCAACTTGGAGTTCAGTGCACACCTTCACAAAGCACTACCACTTACCTCTATACTCCAAGTCCAGAGCAGGCTTTGCCACTGCAATTCTGCAGGTCCTCATAGCCTCTCCTAATCCTATTTAGCCCAGCCACCCAGCCTCAGCTTGGGGATTCTACCCAAGAGTAATGACTGCAACAATGAGACACGATGAACATAGTACAGTTGTGTACCTACCATAAATGTAGATGTTCGAGTGTATAAACTGTTGCAGTCCAGGTTACCCACACACCATCCCCCTTGTCTTTGCTGGGACTTTTCTACCCTTCTCTATCCTATACAACCTATTTGGTGTATTTGCTTGTAGATGAAGGAAATTTTATTTTTGTGCATGCATTTTTTATTGGCATATTTTTCAGCCTACCGTTTGGGGGCACCTGACATCTGGGGCAAGAAAAACTTAAGAAAATGGCGTCGGCTGCATCTTTTATACCCCTGGCGCACTGACATCAGGGAAGAGGCAACAGCAGCTGACGCTAGACCTAGACTTTGGAATTCTGGCCGACTGAGGGTAGCCTGCCAGCAGGATAACCCAAGAGTAATGACTGTAACAGTGAATACACTCTGACATCTACATTTATGGTAGGTACACAACTGTACTTTCTTCAGGTGGAAAAATCTGTCAGTTTATGCCTATCTTCCTCTGCCTTTGCTCTCCAAAGTACTACTAAAGATCAACCAGGACAAACCAAGGATGATACTGATTGCACCAGACTGGCCATGCCAACAATGGTACCCCCTCTTGCGCAGTGTCACTGCTGGCTCCATGGCACCTGCCTCAGACACCAACCCTGCTGTTACAGTGGGTGAGCCAGATTCTGCACCCTCAGCTTCAAACCCAGAACCTGGCAGCCTGGCTAATTACCTAATCTCTCCATTACCATCCCTCAGTAAACAAGTGCTGGATGTCATTTTGGAGGCAAGGAGGCCTGGTATTAGAAAATCTTGCGCTGAAAAATGGAAAAGATTCTGTGCCTGGAACCAAACTCAAGGGATGGGCACAGCAGCACCCAGTTTATCTCAGATTCTTCAGTGCTTAGCTGAGATGCTTCACAAGGGCCTTTATTTTTCTTCCATCAAAATTCACACCTCAGCCATTTCAGCTCATTATAACACAGAACCAACCCTCTTCTTCTTCACCCACTGCTCAAGCAGTTCCTCAGGGGGGGCAAAAACTTAAGACCTTCCAAGAGAGCCCCAACTCCAGCCTGGGACCTTAACTTTGCATTGGAAAAACTCACTCTTCCTCCTGTTGTGCAGATTTAAAATTCCTTTCTTGGAAAACAGCCTTCCTTTTAGCAATCACTTCAGCTAGAAGGGTCTCTGAATTGCAGGCCCTTATGGCAGTGGAGCCTTTCATCATCGTTCATGCTGACAGGGTGTCCCTCAGGACCAATCCCTCCTTCATACCCAAGGTAGTATCCAGTGTGGCCCTTAATCAATCCATTCATTTGCCTACCTTCTTTCCTAATCCACAGAATAAAGAGGAATGGATATTGCACTCCTTAGATGTGCACAGACAACTTAGATTTTACTTGGACAGGACTAAACCTCTCAGAAATCTGAAAACAGCTGCTGGTGGCATTTGCTGCAGGGACAGAGGGGAAGGATATTTCAAAGCAAACCATTTCTAAATGGATAGGCCATTGCATTCATTTCTGCTATAAGCACCATGGAAAACCTATCCCACAGGGGATTAGACCCCATTCAACCAGGGCTGTATCTACCTCTACAGCTTTTCCTCAGAGGTGTCCCTACCAGGGACATCTTAGAAGCTGCTACCTGTAATTCTGTACATACTTTCACCAAGCATTACCATTTGCCAATTTTCTCTAAATCCAGAGCTGGGTTTGTCACTGTAGTCTTGCAGGGCCTTATAGCTGGTCCTAATGCTATCTAAATTCCTCCTCCCATCCTTAGCTTTGGGAATCTACCCAAATGTGATGACTGCAACTGTGAAACACGAAGAACATAGTACAGTTGTGTACACTTCACTATAAATGTAGATGTTCAAGTGTATTCACTGTTACAGTCCTGGTTACCCTCCCTCCAGCCCCCTGACTTCTTTTGGCTATACCTCTACTCTCCTTTACTATGCTTAAAAGCTTTTGGGTGTATTTGCTTTTTTGTTGGCGGTATAACCTTGTATATATATTTAATTGCTTCCCATTAGGGGGGCACCTGACATCTGAGGCAAGAAAAACTGATGTAATGGCATCGGCTGCATGTTTTATACCCCTGACAACCTGACGTCACAGAAGGTGAGACAGCAACCGACGCAGGACCCAAGACTTTGATAATCAGGCCGACTGAGGACTACTGCAAGCAGATAACCCAAATGTGATGACTGCAACAGTGAGTACACTTGAACATCTACATTTATGGTAAGTGTACACAGCTGTGCTTTTCCCTCCCTCCTTCCCCCTTTTTCTGCTCCTCTCCTGCTGTCTTTTCCTGAGGTACAGGCCTTAAGTTTTTTTGCCAAATTGCTGGTTTAAACCTTATTTTCTTGGAGGCTCCTGACTGTTATGGCAAGAGAGACTGAGGAAGTGACGTTGGCTGCCTCCTTTTGTATCTGATACCCTGACTTCCTTTATAACTGACGTCATTTTTACTTACCTTTGGTATTCTGGCTGACTGAGGGCTGCCGGGAGCTGGATAACCCATTTGTTAGGACTGCAACAGTGAATGCACTCTAACATCTACATTTGTGGTAAGTGTACACAACTCTACTTTCTTCTTCCTCTAAAACAAAAGCTGCAAAAGTTTAAAAAATCCTCTTCTCCAAACCCATTTTCCTCTTCCTCAGCTTCATACTTCTCAAGAAAAAGGTCTCACAAAGATCGTTCTCAACCCCAGATCCGAAAAAGGCTGTTTCATGATCCTGTTGAGGGAACATTATCGGATCTAGCTCCTTGTAAGCCTGATCCGATGGAGTCAAAGCTCTCTGATCTGTCTTTGTCTGATCCAGTGCAGTCTGCCAAATTACTTCCCAGACCAAGGTACTCTGTCACTGGATCTGGTTCCTGATCAGATATTTTCTCCAGTCTTAAAAGACAAAGGTCTCCAACCATATACTCCACTGGATGTTCATCGTGCTATGCTGCTGCAGTCATCACACTTGGGTTATCCTGCCGTCAGGCGGTCCTGCAGTCAGCCCGAATTCCAAAGCCTTGGTCCGGCGTCGGTTGTCGTCGCTTCTTCCTTGACGTCAGTGTGGCAGGGGCATAAAAGAGGCAGCCGACGCCATTTTCTTAAGTCGTTCTTGCCGCGCGGTGCCCGAAGCAGAAGCAGTTCGCAAGTGCCGGTCGGCCAGCTCCTGAGATTTTCAAACAGAATTTCAGCCAAAGTCTTCTATAAAGCTAAGTACCCCATTGGGGAAACTTTTCTTGCCTCAGACCGATGTCAGACAAAGTTAATAATTGTATTTCTTGTGGGAAGCAAATACCTCATAAGGATTTTCATTCTTATTGTATTCCTTGCCTAGGCCCAAACCATGATGTTTCTGGTTGTCGGTTTTGCGCTAGGTTCAATAAACGCACTATTAAGCGTCGGGCTGACACCACCCAACATTATTTTGCCAGAAAATTCAACTACATTATGTCGTCGGAACCTCCAACTACCGCTATGTTTAAAAAACGCAAGGACAAAGACAGGCAGCCTAGACCTAGACCAGATATGAGGTCTCGGCTAGGCCTGCCGCCGGATCTTCGGTATTCAGTGAGGCGCCTACGCAGCCCCTGACTACCACAGATTTAGAAAATACGACTACCTCTCATTCAGAATCTACTGGGCCACGGGAGCCGGTTCATTCTCAACTCGCAGATGCCAGCCCTGGCGGCGATTCTGAGACTATGGACAGGCCTTCGGTTTCAGAAGGCGTCTTTAAACCGACGACTCTCTCCGTTAAGTCATACACTAAGCTTCCAAAGGTTAAGAAACCGGGTCCACAGACGCCCACACAGGCCCCTATGCCTAAAAAATAGATGCTCAAAATGGCGGAGGACCTGATTACCCTTATCAGAGGTTCCAGCCCCCTCCAGACAAAAGGCCTAAACTGGAAGAAGATTTACCTCCTTCTGACCAGGAATCCATTTCCTCAGCAGACTCTGAGGAACAGGATTACCCCTTCCCTCTCTATGAAGACTCAGATGCTGAGGAGTCTATTCCCTCTGTCTCCCCCCCCCCCCTGAAGACTTCTCTTTTGGGGAATCCCTGCACACCATGAGAGAGCATTTCCACTGGGAAGGACAAGATTACTCTGACTCCAAGAAAAGACTCCGTGAGTTTCTTCTTATGCCTCAGCATAGACCCCTAGCCATTCCTCCTGTTTTAGACATTCTGGATGATGTCTACACTGAATCCAGTCTAAATCCAGATTCCTTACCTCCAGCCCCACCTAAACCAGACAGATACTATCGAGTCCCTGACTCTCACAAGTTTTTATATAAAAGCCCTGCTGCAGACCCAGAAACCATTTCCCAGGGTCCCAAAGGGGTTAAGGCCTCTACTGCTAAGAATCCACTACCTGCGGAAAGAGATTCCAGGGCATTAGAAAGATGGGGAAAAAAAATGTATACCTCTGCCACTTTGGCCATGAAGGCATTAAACTGCCAATTCCACATGATTAAATACCAGCAGTACTTGCTTACTCAGTTAAAACAGAAAGTGATCCCTCAAACAGATCAACTAGATTTCAAAAGGATGCAAGATTTGTTGCATGCAGCAGAACAAGTGGGAAAACATACCTTGCAGTGTGGTTTTGATTTGGAGGCCTCATGTAGAGCCGCAGTCACAGGGTCTGTAATACGTAGACATGCTTGGCTAAAAGAGCAGACCTTACCAGAACATGTCAAAGCAAAGTTACTGGATGCTCCACTGCAAAAGGATGCGTTATTTGGTGTCAAAGCAGAGGAAGTTTTAAAGAAGATGGAAGAAAAGGCAAAATCAATGCAAACAGTTAAAGATTTTTTACAGGTACAACCTCCTCGCTTCAGCAAAAACTGGCCATCAAAAAACTGGTCCTTTCCTGCTTCAGACAGACCCCAAAGGGGCAGGTACAGACGCCCTAGGGGCAGAGGCCAGGCACAAGGTACCTTCAGGCCTAGACAATGGCAAACAACAACTCAGAGGGGGAGATGACAGATCTCAACCCTGCAGAAAACAAGCTCAATGACTTTCCTGTTCGCCTGCCAAGCAAAATTGCCCAGGCAGCACCTCTAGGAGGAAAACTGGCTCTTTTTCCACAAAACTGGCACATCATAACAAAGGACAAATGGGTTCTGGATATTATTACCCGAGGCTACAGATTTCATTTTCACACTTTACCACAGATGAGAGGCATGCCAAATCTGCCAACAAACCAATGGGCAGAGGCACAAAAGCAAATTTCAGCTCTCATGAACATGAAAGCAATTCAAAAGGTACCTGCAAAAGAGCAAGGTCAAGAATTTTACTCAAGACTGTTTCTAGTACCAAGAAAGGACAAGGCCTGGAGACCCATCTTAGACCTTTCAATTCTAAACCCGTACCTGGACATTCCCAAATTCAAAATGCTCACACTACAGCAGCTTCTTCCCATGTTGGGCAAGGAGTCTTGGCTGGTAATGTTGGACCTCCAAGAGGCATACCTGCATGTCCCTATCGGACAAGATTGCAGAAGATACGTCAGATTTTTGGCAGGCTCAACACATGATCAATTCTCTGCATTGCCCTTTGGCTTATCTACTGTGCCCAGAGTATTCACGAAATGCCTGGCATCAGTAATTGCATACTGCAGACAGCGAGGAATACAAATTTATCCATATCTGGATGACTGCCTGATCCAAGTGGACAGCAAAGACATCCTACTACGGCATCTGGCATTTGTAACAAAGTTGCCAAGTTGCCTAGGGTACACAGTAAACAAAAAGAAGTCAAAACTAATATCCTCACAAGAAATAATTTTCCTGGGTGCCAGCTTGAATACAACGGCCCAGATGGCTTACCTCACGCCAGACGAGCAAAAGCAACTGGCTCAGTACTTCAAAAAGATGGTAACTTCTAAACAGCTCACTGCAAGGAAATTCCTGCAGGCATTGGGGTACATGGCATCCTGCATTCAGCTAATTGCATATGCAAGGCTGCATATGAGAAAACTACAATGGTACCTAAAAAGTGTATGGTCCCAACACAGACACAGCCTCGAAGCAAGTATAACTCTCATTCCCTGCCTTCAAACAAGAGTTTCTATGGTGGGCTCAAGCATGCCAAGCAAACAAGGGTCTTCCTTTTGTCTCACCTCCAGCAAACCAAACCTTGACAACAGATTCATCAGACTACGCTTGGGGTGCACACATGGCAGGACAGTGCATACAGGGCAAATGGTCTGCAAACCAAAGGCAACTACACATCAATCACAAGGAGATGCTAGCTGTAAAAAATGCACTAACAGCCTTCAAGGACCCCTTGCATCCAGGACAACTTCTAATAAGGATGGACAACACCACAGTTATGTGGTACATAAACAAGGAGGAACGCACTCCTACCCACTATGCAGGCAGGCAATGGACTTGTGGAACACAGCATTAACTTATCAAGTACAACTGCAAGCACAATTCCTGCCAGGAAAAGAAAACATTTTGGCAGACAAATTAAGCAGAAATTTGACAGACCATCACGAGTGGAGACTACACCCACAAGTATTCTCAATGATAACTCAAAGGTGGGGACCACCAGACATAGATCTGTTTGCCTCAACCAACAATTGCCAGCTACAAAAATTTTGCACAAGGACTTATCCCCTGGCTTGGAAAGTGGATGCCCTATCATTCAGTTGGACAGCATTGTCAGTCTATGCCTTCCCACCTCTGCCTCTACTGACCCAGGTATTACTGAAAGCCAGATCAGAGAGACCACAGATGATCCTCATTGCTCCAGACTGGCCAAGTCAACACTGGTACCCACTACTACGAAACTTGACTCGCAGCCCTCCATGGATCTTACCTCAATTCCCTCTGCTGTTAACCCAACAAAACTCTCAGATCCTTCACAGTCAACTAAGGACCTTAAATCTAGCTGCATGGAAAATACCTTAAGTTATCAAACAACACTTCTCTCAAAGGACGTCCAGAATGTCATTTTGGAGGCCAGGAGGCCCAGCACCAGAAAAACCTACTCAGACAAATGGAAAAGATTTTGTGTATGGAGCCAGGCCAGAAGCCTAAATCCTGGCATCCCAAATATTCCACACATACTCCAATATCTAACTGAGATGCTACACAAAGGCCTTTCTTTCTTATCCGTAAAGATCCATGCTTCAGCCATTTCAGCTCAATATGATATGGTTCCTCCCATTTTCTCTCATCCTTTGCTAAGGCAGTTTCTCAGAGGGGCAAAGAATATAAGACCCCCCAGAAAACCACCAACTCCAACTTGTGATCTAAATTTTGTTCTGGAAAAGTTCATACTTCCTCCTTTTGACCCAGCCTTTTCAGCAGAGCTTCAATACTTGTCATGGAAAACAGCCCTGCTGCTGGCTATCACCTCAGCACACAGAGTCTCAGAACTGCAGGCACGTATGGCAGTGGAACCTTTCATCATTTTCCATCAGGACAGAGTATCTTTACGCACCAACCCTTCCTTCATGCCAAAAGTAGTATCCAGTGTGGCTCTCAATCAGACCATACACTTGCCCACCTTTTATCCAAACCCACAGAGTAAAGGAGAAAGACTCCTTCACTCTTTGGACATTCACAGACAGTTACGTTACTATTTGGACAAGACAAAGGCCTTCAGAAAATCTGACCAACTCCTTGCATCCTATGCACCAGGCTCAGAAGGAAAGGCTATTTCAAAACAGACCATCTCCAAATGGATAGCACATTGCATCCGCTTTTACTACTCACACCACGGGAAGGCAGTGCCTGCTAGTATTAGGTCTCACTCTACCAGGGCTACAGCAACCTCAGCAGCCTTCCTCTGAGGAGTCCCAACAAAGGACATTCTGGAGGCAGCTACTGGAGTTCAGTGTATACTTTCACCAAGCATTACCACCTTCCTCTATACTCAAAAACCAGAGCTGGGTTTGCCACTGCAGTTCTGCAGGGCATCTTAGCTGTACCTAACCCAGTTTAGCTCCTACCACCCAACCATAGCTTTGGGACTCTACCCAAGTGTGATGACTGCAGCAGCATAGCACGATGAACATAGTACAGTTTTGTACCTACCATAACTGTAGATGTTCGAGTGGTTATGCTGCTGCAGTCCAGGTTACCCTCCCTCCATCCCCTCTACCTAACGAGGCTTTCTCTTATACCTCCATGTATTTCAACCTTTGGGATGCATGTCTATATGGTGTATTTGCTTACAACTAGTACCATTGTTTTGCACTAAGGTATGTTTTGCAAGCTTCTTATTTTGCCTTCTTAGTTTGGGGCACCTGACATCTGGGGCAAGAAAATGGCGTTGGCTGCCTCTTTTATGCCCCTGCCGCACTGACGTCAGGGAAGAAACAACGACAACCGACGCCGGACCAAGGCTTTGGAATTCGGGCCGACTGCGGGACCGCCTGACAGCAGGGTAACCCAAGTGTGATGACTGCAGCAGCATAACCACTTGAACATCTACATTTATGGTAGGTACAAAACTGTACTTTCTTCCAGAAGCCTTGTAGAAGATGTGGAGAGTGAGGCTGGTGAAGAAAATTCTCTTGGCACAGAGCCAGATTGGTATTCCTTCGACTCCTACCCCTCTGGGTCAGGAGAGCAACGTATCTACTCTCTGTTACAGATTCCTCCTCTGACTCCTGTGGCTTCAGAGTTTATGGATCCAAGGATAACTTTATCCACAGATTCGAGATTTTCTCTGAGGGCTTCGGTCCCTTCTGGTCCGGAGAGCTCCTGGAATGATGTTCTACATGTCAGATCTGAGGTGTTGCATTTGACACCGAATCTTTGAACCGCCTCTGCACCTTGGAGCTTTGGCACTGAATGGCTTGGCTCTGGCTTCCACCTCAGAGGTTTTACCCTTGGAGCAGGGGAGAGACCTACGATTCAGAAGCTTGTCTTCTCTGAATCTGATGATCTCTCTCTCTCTCTCTCTCTAAGATGCTCTGCCTTTAAGGCTGCGAAGAGAGTATTTTTTGCCTCAACAGGTCTGACAAATCCATCCCCCTTGCATCCTAAGTCATCTGCCATGATGTTTCAGCACTCTGAGCTTAACCATCTCCTTCCACAGGGACAGCCAGTACCAAACCCCCAGGTTCCTGTCCAGAGAATTGTAATCTCCTCTTTTGTACCTCCCCAGACCACCCCACTGAGGAGGTCCCCAAGAAGAGGACGTGTAAGAGGAAACAGACTCTCAGGAAAAGTCAGTCACTGAAGGCACAGATTTAGATGAAGGCGAAGTGTTCCTTGATGACCTGCTGAAGATGCCTCCTTTGGAGACATCCTAGAAATCCTTAGCCAGAGAGGTGGTTGGATGTCTAGCAACTCTACGTCTGGAAAATCTGTTCTACTGGAGGCTTTTGGTACTGGACCCACCCCCCCCCCCCACCTCCTGGGTGACTCCGTCCACCGATAAGCTCATTGACTTGATCTCACGGCAGGTTTGGAAGGACCCTGACATCACAGACCAGATAGGATAATGGCACCACCTCTGGAAAGGACCCTGACATCATAGAGCCCATTCCTTGCAGACCAGGTAGGATAATGGCACCACTTGTGGATAGGCAGGTTTGGGGAAAAGGAGTTCCTGTTGATGCCATGGTCATTGTGGTTAGTCACCAAGAAGGAACTAGCTGAGGAAAGGTTCACTGTCTATCCCCTCTCAAAAGGGAATTGCAGGCAATGGACAGGTTTGGGAAGCATGTCTGTTGCTTCAGTGACCTTGGCTTTGAGGTATTTGAATTATTTGGCACACTTAGCTCTTTGATCGAATCCGTCTGTAGCCTAGTAATCAAGTACCCTATTGGGTGCTATTTCTGATAAAGTTCAGGCATCTGTTCTCAGCTGATGACCCTAAAGTCCATATCCAATTTATCCATGAGGTTGATCTCACATGTAGTGGAAGGAACCTCAAGGGCAGTGGTTTCAGGCGTTTCCATAGGGAGACACGCCTGGATGCCCTCTCTGAGTTTGCAGAGCCTTTCAAGTCTTCTTTCATCAGTGCTCCTTTTGATGGAATTTCTTTATTTGGCTCCAAAGTAAAAGGCACTTTATCCAGTTGTGAAAAAGAAGGAAAGACCCTGTCTGCCCTGAGTGTGTATTTTTGGACTCCTCAAAGAACCTTTTCCAGGAATCCAACAATGTAGTCAAAAAATGTGGTTAAAGATGCCTCAGGGTCCTTTTCAAGGCACATGTGGAGGAGGCTCCCCCAGAGGCAGAGGAGGCAACTCTAATGGGTGAAAACTCCTCCATGGCAGAGGTGGCCTACAGAAAAAGGGTTCCATAGAATCCTCCTTTGACGGACCCTACCAGCGCTCCTGAAAGGAGGCCCAATTGTCCACCTGTAGAGACGGTCTGGGGACGGTTATCCCTGCACGAAAGAGCCTGAATAGATATAACAAAAGATACTTGGATGCAGAAGATTATTTCCAGAGGATATATTCTACCCTTTACCCTTCCGCCTCCAATCTCAAGAAAAATTCCTGATGATCCACCCAGTCAGGAGGGAACAAGCAGCATTTCAAATACAAAAGCTGCAAGAAAAGAGAGTCATCCAAGAGGTCCCATCAGACTAGATAGAATCTGGAACTTTGGTATCAAAAAGAACGTGTTGACTAAGAAAACGAACTGGAGACCAATGCTGGATCTTACCACACTAAACAAGACATGTCAAAGAACCAAGTTTTGGGTGGTCACTGCTCAGTCCATTCTCCCCTTTCTGGAAAAGGATGATGGGATGTGCTGTATAGACCTTCAGGATGTGTACTAACAGTCCAAAAATTACTTACACTTCCGGCTGGGATGTCATTATCATTTCAGAGTACTGCCCTGTGGACTCACCATAGTTCCCAGGGTGTTTACCAAGCGGATGGCACTGAGATGAGACTGCAAGGATTCAGTGTGTTTCCACATCTGGATGACAGGCTCATTACTGCTCTGACCAGGCATCAACTCGTGTGCAAGAGACCAGGTTCTCTACACCAATTTTTTGATTATATACATTCAACTACAGACTTAAGTTTACTGTGGACATACAAGATGGTAAAGTTAATTATCTAGATGTGACATTATGCAAAACAAGGAAAAATGTAGTTTTGAATCCATCCTGTATCGTAAACCCACTTATTCAAATTCGCTGTTATATTTTGATAGCTTGCACCCTATTCATCAGAAGAAAACACTAGTCAAGGGACACTGTGGTAGACTTGCCTATCTGGTATCGAATGATATTGAATTTCAGAGTGAAAGTGAAAAATTGAGAACTAGTTTCAGATACATTTAGTGAAATTTTGGCAAAGAGAACCACAGGATGTTCTTCTTCTTTCACTGTTGCAGTCATCACATTTGGGTCATCTGCCTGCAGGTAGCCCTCAGCCGGCCTGAATACCAGAGTCGTCGGATGCTGTAATTTCTTCCATGATGTCAGGTAATCAGGGGTATGAAGCATGCAGCCGATGCCATTACATCAGTCTTTCTTGCCATGCAGTGCCTGAAGCAGTTTGCAAGTGCCAGTCGGCTGACTCCTGAAATTTTGGTTTTTGAGTTTCAAACCCGAAGTCTTCAAAAAAAAAGCTAAGTACCCCATTGGGGATCCTTTTTTCTTGCTCTAACCAATGTCAGAAAAAATTAACAGTTGTCTTGCGTGTGGAAAGCAAATACCTCACAGAGATTTTCATTCTTACTGTGTCACCTGTTTAGGCCCAGACCACAACGTCCCTTGCTGTCGGTTTTGTGCCTTGTTCAACGCCTGAACTATTCATCATCAGGCTATTTTTGTAGCTAAATACTTTCATTTGCGATCTCTGTACTCTGAAATGGCTTTAAGCCATCCGACTACTGATCTTCCAAAAAAACGTAAGGATAAAGACAGACCGCATAGGTCCAAAACTGCAGACGACGCTTCCATTAAGCTAGTCGCAGTCTGCAGGTACTCAGTGAGGTGCTTTTGCAGCCCCTGATACCCACTACTACAGATTTGCAGGCCTCTACTGAGACCCATTTGTATGCCGCGAGATGCTTCTTCGACTGTGGAACCTGCGGCTGTCTCTACCTTGTATGGGTCCGGAGCCGCTGTGCAGGCACCGACTTCTGAGGGTGTATTCAGGCCTACAGACTTTCATATTAAACTGACAGCTTCATTTTCGGCTAGAAGTACTGAATTCCGCAGGCCTAAAACTCGCACTACGCCTAGTAAACAGACGACCAAACCATATACTCAGGCCCATATGCCTCAAAAACACCTTATTACCATAATTAGGGGAAGCCAGCCTTCCCCCTCTAAGAGACCTAGAACTGATTTTCCTTCTGATATCTCTGCTCCTTCTGATTGCCAGCATTAGCCCTTCTCTTCTTATGAGGATTCTGATGCAGAGGATTCCATTCCCTCTGCTTCCCCCCCAGAAGATTTTTCTTTTGGTGAAGCCTTGCATACCCTTAGGGAGCATTTCCGCTGGGAAAGCCAGGATTACTCTGACTCCAAAATGAGGCTTAGGGAATTCTTACTCCTGCCTCAACACAGGCCTTTAGCTATCCCTCCTGTACTGGATATTGTAGATGATGCATTCTCGGAAGCTAGCCTGGCCCCTGACACTTTACCTCCTGCTCCCAGAAAACCTGATAGGTATTACAAGGTACCTGACTCTCACAAGTTCCTCTTTAAAAATCCTACTGCGGATCCTGAGACCATTTCACAGGGACCCAAGGACATTAAGGCTACTGCTGCCAAAAACCCTACCCCCTCTGATAGAGATTCCAGGGCGCTGGATAGATGGGGTAAGAAGGTATACACTTATGCAACTTTGGCCATTAGGGCCTTAAACTGCCAGTTTCATTTGTCAAAGTATCAGCAACAAATTATTGGATTGCTAAAACAGAAAATGATGCTGATTCCTGTCTGTGCTGAAAATAAAGAATTACAGGATTTAATGAATTCTGCTGAACAAGTTGGAAAACATACTTTGCAATGTGATTTTGATTCATTAGAGACATCTTGCAGGGCTGCTGTCACTGGGTCTGTACTTAGAAGGCATGCTCGATTTAAGGAGCAATCTTTGCCAGATCATGTTAAAGCTAAATTACTGGATGCTCCCTTAAACCAAGACTGCCTGTTTGGCAACTGAGCAGAAGTAGTACTTAAAAAGATGGAGGAAAATGCTAAATCTATGCAAACTGTTAGATTTCCTACAAGTACAGCCTCCCAGATTTAGTAGGCATTGGCCCTCTAGGAATTGGTCCTTTCCTGCCTCTTCCGGGCCTTCTCAGTTCAAACCCAGAACCAGCTGAACACCCAGGCTTCAGTCCAGAGGTACTCACAAGCCTAAGCAGTGGGGGGCTCCCACTTCCAATACAGGGAGTAGTAAGACTCCCCCCTATGGTATACTGTCTCAATGACTTAACTTTAAACCTTCCAAGCCCTGCTCAACTGACTGTTCCTTTAGGGGGAAAGATCGCCCTGCATCCTTTCATCCCCAGGGGTACTACTCAAAATAAAGGAGGAAAAACCAAGGACAGTTCTTATAGCTCCAGACTGGCCTCACCAGCACTGGTACCCCTTTCTGCGCAGCCTGTCCCCCACTGCCACCATGGCATCTTCCTCAGATTCTAAGCCTTCTGACCCAGAGGGAAGGGGAATTCATGCATCCCCAATTGCAGACACTCAGTTTGGCAGCTTGGCTTATTCCCTAACCCCCAATAAATCTGCTAATCTCAGTAAACAGGTTCTAGATGTACGTGAGGCCAGACACCCTAGCACTAGAAAATCTTATGCTGACAAATGGAAAGGGTTCTCCACCTGGATTCAGGCTAAGGGAGCCAATACGGTACAGCCCTCCTTCCTTCTCATCCTGGATTACGGCACAGCCCTCCCTCCTTCTCATCCTGGATTACGGCACAGCCCTCCCTCCTTCTCATCCTGGATTACGGCACAGCCCTCCCTCCTTCTCATCCTGGATTACGGCACAGCCCTCCCTCCTCCTCATCCTGGATTACGGCACAGCCCTCCCTCCTTCTCATCCTGGATTACGGCACAGCCCGCCCTCCTTCTCATCCTGGATTACGGCACAGCCCGCCCTCCTTCTCATCCTGGATTACGGCACAGCCCGCCCTCCTTCTCATCCTGGATTACGGCACAGCCCTCCTTCCTTCTCATCCTGGATTACTTAGCTGTACTTAGCTGACCTACTACACAGTGGCCTCTCTTTTTCCTTTATTAAAATTCATGCCTCTGCTATCTTTGCTCCCACTCCAGCCTGGGACCTTAAGTTCGTATTGGAAAAGCTCACTCTTCCCCCCCTTTGAACCAGCTGCTACAGCAGAGTTGAAATTCCTTTCCTGGAAAACGGCCCAACTTCTAGCCATCACTTCAACAAGAAGAGTGTCTGAATTACAGGCCCTCATGGCAGTGGAACCCTTCATCATCTTCCATGTAGACAGTTTTTCCCTCAGGACTAATCCATCCTGTATGCCCAAGGTGGTGTCTAGTGTGGCCCTAAACCAGTCCATTCATTTGCCTACTTTTTTCTCTAATCCTCAAAATAAAGGGGAATGGATACTGCATTCTCTGGACATGCACAGACAACTTAGATTCTATTTGGACAGGACTAAGCCTCTCAAGAAATCTGAACAGCTGCTAGTTGCATTTGCTGCAGGGGTAGAGGGGAAGGCCATTTCAAAGCAAACCATTTCTAAGTGGCTAGGCCATTGCATTCATTTCTGCTATAAGCACCATGGAAAACTTGCCCCACAGGGGATAAGACCACATTCAACCAGGGCTGCATCTACCTCTACAGCCTTTCTCAGAGGTGTCCCTACCAGGGACATCCTAGAAGCTGCTACCTGGAGTTCTGTTCATACCTTCACCAAGCATTACCACTTGCCAGTTTTTTCTAAATCCAGAGCCGGTTTTGCCACTGCAGTCTTGCAGGGCCTTATAGCTGATCCTAATGCTATTTAATTACCTCCTCCCATCCTTAGCTTTGGGAATCTACCCAAATGTGATGACTGCAACTGTGAAGCATGAAGAACATAGTACAGTTGTGTACACTTACCATAAATGTAGATGTCCGAGTGTATTCACTGTTGCAGTCCTGGTTACCCTCCCTCCAGCCCCCTTGTCTCTCTCTCTTTCTCCTCTCTATGTCTATTACTCACCCCTTTCAGGGGTATTGGTATTTACTTTTTACTGGTGGTGTTTTCCCCACCATAACTTAGACCCCTATTTGGGGGGGACTTCTGACATTGGGGGGCATGAACAACTGATGTAATGGTGTCGGCTGCCTGTTTGTATACCCCTGATGTCAGTCCTGGAGCGACGGCAACCGATGCAAAATACTACGTCTCTGGTATTTGGCCCGACTGAGGGCTGCCTGCAGGCAGATAACCCAAGTGTGATGACTGCAACAGTGAATACACTCTAACATCTACATTTATGGTAAGTGTACACAGCTGTACTTTCTCCAAAATCAGTTGCATGCAAGTACATAATTGCCAAATGGCTGGGTCATCATACATTTCATATTTCCTCATAAAGCCGCTCATTGCTCTGAGACCATATTCATTTGGAATAGTGGTAAAAAAGGCTATTGACATCCATGGGTCACAAGAAGAGCACCACAAAACAAGGACAGCTCGTAAGTAAACCAGGCAGAATACAAAAATCAAAAAGCAGGAACAAAAAATCCCAAACCTGGAAATGTAGGGATAATAAAAAGCACTTTATTCTAACCAAGCAGAAAATCACAAAGCTTTCGGGATCAACCCTTCAGTGTGTAAAAAAACAAATCGGTACATCCATTTAAACATCCAATTCAAATCATTAGTAGAATCACATGATACAGTTCTTCTCTAAAATAAATCAGACAAAAATAAAAAAGTATGTATATACTAAAAGTATATATGCACATAAAAAGAATAAAAAGTATGTATGTATCATAAAATATGTTAGTACTATTTCAGAAGTAATTGTCTTTTTTTCAGAATAGGTTTAACACTAACTGCTTTGTTCAAACCAGGTAAAGTAGAAGTATGTTTTCAGGTGTTTTGCTACATGCAACACTGCACCTGTTGTGTGTGTGGCATGCTGTAAGGCGTGCCAAGCTTTTTTATACAGGGAAATGCATAGGAAGGTTGAGGGACGGGATTATTGAACACAAATCAGAAATATGTAGAGAGGTAGCCAGCAATGCTTTAGGTAAATGTGAGGGAAAAAGGGGATAACTACAAGTTTAATTTTAGAGTAATTGATATTAAATATAAATGGGGTCATGACTTGCACAATGAGTTAGAGGTATGTGAATATTCATGGATTGCACTTCTAGAAGCAGACTATTTAACTGGTTTGAGCACAGCAGTTAGTGTTAACTTCTGAAATAATACGAACATATTTTATGATATGCACGTGCTTTTTATTCTTTTTTATGTGCATGTATGTTTTTTATATACATATTGTTATTTTTGTGATTTGTTTTAGAGTAGAACTGTGTCATGTGGTTCTACTAATTAGATTTGGATGTTTAAATGGATGTACTGTTTTGTTTTTTTACGCACTGATGAAGGGTTGATCCCGAAAGCTTTGTGATTTTCTGCTTGGTTGGAATAAAGTGCTTTTTATTATCCCTACATTTCCAGGTTTGGGATTTTTTGTTGCTGCACAAGAAGAGCACCAGCAGGTGAGATTCCTTCACATGTTCCGAGATTCCTTCACATGTTCCGAGATTCCTTCACATGTTCCGATAAGGAATTCAGAAAATGAGCTGCATCCTTTAGTACTGAAGTAGCTTTCATCAGGGCTAGCTTTAATTTCTTCTCCACCCAAATAGAACTTGGTTCAGTCGACCAGCCATTCCCTGATAATATAGGTCGTAGGAGTGGATTCAACTTATCTTTTATGTAACTTGGGAATTTTTGGATATTCGACTAAAAAATAATTATAAAGTTCGTCATTAATAATTGAGGCTTTATCCTTTACATTCTTTAAAATACCCAAATGTAGTTACATGTTTATAAGTCTTATCTTCTTTCAGCATTTTTCCATAGAAGCCAAATAGTGAGGGCTGTCCCTAATACCCACTTTGTCAGCAGGTGAAATAGTATTGTTACCCATTAATTCTTGTACAGCAACTCTCTCAACTGTAGATAAAGGATAAAAATCACATTGCCGTTTAGAGTTGACATACTATGCAAAATCATTTTCATGTCTTTAAGAACATTTCCATAACAGGATGTGATGGAGGTATATACAAACTAGGTTTCGGAGTTTGCTCTGCTTAAAGTTAGCACCAAACGTGTGCTTAAGCAAAACATTTCTACCAAATAGTTTCACATCCAAAAAGTCCCATAGTTTAGAAGCAGTGGCAGGTATAAAAGTAGTTTACCTTCATTTGCTGAACTTTTTCATCATGTGTTATGAGATACTGACTCAGATGCATTTTTCATGCCTGTAGTAGAGGGAATGTTAATATTGTGCCACCCCGTTCACTTGATAGTTTCAGAGTTTTCTTTGTCTTTTCTGTCATGATTTTCCAGTCATTAAGCTGCTATACTGCTTGTCTCTGCTCTTACTACGTCTGTTAGAAATGTTTGCCTGCAGTCTGTTTTAGTATAACTGCTGATGACTTCATGAAATCATTTGTTTTATGTCATCTAAGTTTTAAAGAGCTTGTTACCAATTTCTAAACTCTGTATTTATTTTCCAGCGTCTCGTGCCAAGCTGACAATGTTGAACACCGTGTCCAAGATACGAGGACAGGTGAAAAGCCCTGGCTACCCGCAACCTGAAGGTCTTCTGGGTGAATCCATGATCAGGCATGGACGAGAGTTGGGAGATGACTCCACCTTTGGTGAGTTCTGTAACATTCATCTGTTGTGGGGAACAGTGGATTTATAGATTACAGTTGACTTGAGAGTTGCTGAATTGTCACATCTTTTTAATTTCTCCAAGTGTTTTGGGTTTCTTTTAAGAAGTCAAAGTACGATTAAAGTTCATGAAATTAGTATTGTTTCAGTCTTTGATGTTAGCCCGCAGTGTGCCCAGTAATCACTTCCTGCAGTTCTTTTACTGTTATTGGAACTGTTTGGATGTCCTTCCACACTGCCCTCATTGCTGCCTACAGATCCTGGTATTTTATGACGGTCTGTCTCTGTATGTAAGACACTGTAATCACTGGGTATAGCGATTTCAGTGATCAGTGCTCCTTTTGTCTTCTGTTCATGGAATATCTGATTTTCCTGCATCTGTTTTTCGAACTGTTGGTAATGGGTGATTCCATGTGATATAAACTTAATTTTCTGTAATGCTTTGTGGCTCATATTTCTAGTGTTTTTCTGCTTCTTCAGTATTATAATGTTTGCGCATTCCCCACTGCAACAGTCTTGCCTCATTATTATACCTTTAAGTGTACAGTCATTTTCCATTAGTATATCGCAACCCGCAACAAGAATGTGTGACCGTTCCCAATTCTGGTTTACAAAACCTACATTTGTCTGTTTCTCTCAAGTGTTCAGTGGACTTTGTAAATCAATGTGTATGTAGATGTTCATTGTGTTTCACTGTTGCAGTCATTACTCTTGGGTTATCCTGCTGGCAGGCTACCCTCAGTCGGCCAGACTTCCAAAGTCTAGGTCCGGCGTCTGTTGCTGTCGCCTCTTCCCTGACGTCAGAGCACCAGGGGTATAAAAGATGCAGCCAACGCCATTTTCTTAAGTCTTTCTTGCCGCGCGGTGCCCGAAGCAAAAGCAGTTCGCAAGTGCGGGTTGGCTGACTCCTGAGATTTTCAAATCTGAATTTCAGAACCGAAGTCTTCATTAAAGCTAAGTACCCCATTGGGGAAACTTTTTTCTTGCTCCAGACCGATGTCAGAAAAAGTTAACAATTGTATTTCTTGTGGGGAAACAAGTACCTCATAAGGATTTTCACTCTTACTGTATTCCTTGCCTAGGCCTTGATCACAACATTGCTAGCTGTCGGTTTTGTGCTAGATTTAACCAACGCACTATTAAGCGTCGGTTCAATTTTGCATTCCATTACTTTGGCCAAAGATTTAATTATATAATGCTGTCGGAACAGCCGACAACCAGAGTTTACAAAAAACGCAAGGACAAGGAAAAGGATAGGCATCCGAGGTCCAAAACCGACGAGGCCTCTGGTAGGCCAGTCGCCGGTTCTCAGTGAGGCGCTTTCGCAGCCCCTGGCACCCACTACCTCAGAGCCACAGGCCGCTTCCGACTCCCATGTGGAGCTGACTGGGCCTCTGGATACTCAAGGTATTGGACACTCAGAAATCATTCCCTCAGATGGGTCCAGAGCCGCTGACCAGGCATCGGCTTCTGAGGGTGTCTTCAGACCTACACAACTATATATTAAGCCATCTCCAGCTTCAAAGACTAAAGCAACTCTAAAGACAAAGAAACAAGTACAACATTCTCCTACTCAGACTACCATGCCTAAAAAACAGATCAAAATGGCCGAAGACCTAATTACTTTGATCAGGGGCTCCCATCCCCCTCCTGATAAGAGGCCTAGGCAGGAGACCAGAGTATGATTCTTCTGATCAGGTTTCTACTTCCTCTGATGTCCTTCAAGGATGCATCTGTAGTCATAACATGTGGGTTGTCCTGCCTCAGGCAGCCATTCAGTCGGCCGGATTCCAAAGTCTGGGTCTGGCCTCAGCTGATGTCGCACTTTCCCCAACGGCAGAGCGTCTGGGGTATAAAAGCATCAGCCAACGCCATTTTCCTCAGTCTTTCTTGCCGCGCGGTGCCCGAAGCAGAAGCTGTTCGCAAGTGCCGGTCGGTCAGATCCAGTGAATTCAGCTACGGAAGACTTCGAAAAAAGCTAAGTACCCCGTTGGGGACTCTTTCTTGCCTCAGCCGATGTCAGACAAAGTAAATAATTGTTTAACTTGTGGGAAACAAATACTTCATAAGGATTTCCATTCCTACTACCTTCCTTGCTTAGGCCCAGACCACGACATATCGGCCTGTTTAGCCTGTGCTTCCTTCAACCGACGGACTCTTAGACGTCGGTCGGAGTTTGCAGAGGAATTTTTTGGAGCCGCTTTTGCTTATAAAATGCCGTCGGAGACTCCGACTTCGCATATGGTCAAAAAACGCAAGGAAAAGGACCGACACTCGCGGCCTGCGGTTTCGGCTGAAACCACAGCTAGGCCTACCGCGAGTGTCTCGGTTTCGGCCGAAACCGAGTCCTCGGAGATTCCTTCTTCCGAAACCGTACTAATGAACACCAAGGCCCGAGAGGCCCCAGCTGAGTCGGCTTCTGAACTACCTACCGAAGCCAGTGTTCAGGAAATGTCCGACACCATACCTTTGGACATTTCTACTCCTGCACGTGGGGCAGCTAGGCCCCCTGCTTCCATGTCCATTAAGGCTTTTTCAAGGGCTAAAGCTGCCAAACTTTCAAAAGCTTTGCCTGCCAAATCTTCCTCCCAGAGACATTCCTCTAGTTCACAGATCCTCAGCCTAGCTGAGGACCTTATTTCCTTAATTAGGGGTTCACAACCTCATCCAGACAGGGCCTCTCAACCTCCTCCAGACAAAAGGCCCAGGACTGACCCCTCTGATCCACACTCCTCAGATGATTCCACGGATGGATCTGAGTTGTCAGACCACCAGGAAGGGGCTTACTCGCCTTATGAGGATTCAGATGCAGAGGAATCTATCCCTTCGGCCTCCCCTCCTGAAGAGTTTTCCTTTGGTGAGACTCTACACTCCATGAGAGAACATTTTCAATGGCAAGGTCAGGATTTCTCTGATTCCAGAAAAAGATTAAGGACCTTTTTGCATTTGCCTCAGCATAGGCTCTTAGCTATACCTCCTGTTCTGAATGTAATTGATGATGTGTACAATGATGTCAGTACAGCCCCTGATACTCTCCCTCCGGCCCCTGCCAAACCTGACAGATACTACAGGGTCCCGGATTCTCATTTCCATTTGTATAAGGCCCATTCTGCAGACCCAGAAACTATTTCTCAGGGCCCTAAAGGGGTTGCCGCTACTGCCAAAAATCCTCTACCCTCTGACAGAGAGTCTAGAGCTTTAGAGAGATGGGGAAAGAAGGTGTATACTTCTGCAACTCTTTCTGTCAGGGCATTAAACTGTCCATTTCATATGATACAGTACCAGGAGTATTTGTTAGATGAACTGAATAAGAAACTTTCTTCTCCTGAACACCTAGACCGTAAATCCCTTCAGGATTTGGTACACAACTCACAACAGGTTAGTAATCATTTCTTAAAATGTGGCTGTGATGCACTGGAGACTTCATTTAGATCAGCTATGACTGGGGCAGTTATTCGTAGACATGCCTGGCTGAAGGAGCAATCTCTGCCAGACCATGTCAAAGCTAAACTTCTGGATGCTCCAATGGAGAAACAAAATTTATCTGGCTCCTCTGCTCAGGAGATCTTAAAAAAGGTTGAAGAAAAGGCAAAATCTGTGCAAACAGTTAAGGATTTCCTGCAAGTTCAACCACCGAGATTCAGCAGAAACTGGCCTACTAAGAATTGGTCCTTTCCAGACTCTGACAGAGCCCAGAGAGGCAGGAACAGGCGCCCTAGAGGCAGAGGTCAATCGAAGGGCTCCTACAGAGGCCGTCAGTGGCAGCCTGCCAACCAGAGGACTAGTGCAACAGCAACAACAACAACCACTACACCAGGACAGGCTCAATGACTTAACTCTGATTCCGCCTACCAGGGATCAACTGGAAGCACCCTTGGGCGGAAAGCTGGCTTTATTCTCAAAAAACTGGCATTATATCACAAAGGATACATGGACACTGCAAATAATAGACAAAGGATACAGGTTCCACTTCCACACTTTGCCAAAAAGAGGCGGAATGCCAAACCTTCCACCAAATCAGAGGGCAGAGGCTTTAAAACAAATCAGCAATTTACTTCAGATGAAAGCTATAGAAAAGGTACCATGTTCAGAACAAGGCCAAGGATTTTACTCCAGACTATTCCTTGTACCAAGAAAGGAAAATCAATGGAGGCCTATTCTCGACCTGTCCGCACTGAACACTTATCTCATTGTGCCAAAATTCAAAATGCTGACCCTACAGCAACTTCTTCCCATGTTGGGCAAGGAGTCTTGGCTGGTGACTCTAGATCTCAAGGAGGCATACCTGCACGTCCCTATTCGACCAAGTTGCAGAAGACACCTGAGATTTCTTGCAGGATCAGAGCATTATCAATTCTCAGCATTGCCCTTTGGCTTATCTACTGCCCAGAGTATTCACGAAATGCCTGGCATCAGTAATTGCACATTGCAGACTACAGGAATTCAAATTTACCCATACCTGGACGACTGCCTAATACAAGCGGACAACAAGAAAAATTTGATAAAGGACTTGGCCTATGCCATACACCTGCTACAGACCTTGGGATACACAGTCAACATCCAAAAGTCAAGACTAGTACCATCCCAAAGGATAACCTTTTTGGGTGCAGATCTGGACACAACCACCCAAATGGCCTTTCTCACAGAAGAAAAACAAAAACAACTTCCAGATTACTTCATGATTCTGTCAAGACAAACTCAGCTTACTGCAAGGAAAATCCTGCAGGCCCTGGGTTACATGGTATCTTGCATAATTCTAATACCACATGCCAGGCTGCATATGAGGAAATTACAATGGTACCTCAGGAGTGTATGGTCTCAACACAGTCACAGTTTAGAAACCATAATACCAATCATTCCATGCCTTCAAAAGGAATTCCTGTGGTGGGCTCAGGCCTGCCAGTCCAATAGAGGGTTGCCTTTCAACAAACCAAAACCAAGGCAGACCATCACCACGGACGCCTCAGACCGAGGATGGGGAGCACACATGGAGGACAAATGTATCCAAGGCCTATGGCCTCAGGGACAGCTAAGCATGCACATAAACCAAAAGGAAATGCTGGCAGTGAGGCATGCAGTCGAGGCATTCAAACCCTTCCTCCAACAAGGACACCTGCTAATAAGGACAGACAACACCACGGTCATGTGGTACATAAACAAGCAGGGAGGCAGCACATTCTTACCCTCTATGCCGGATGGCTATGAATCTGTGGGAACTATGCCTGAATCTCAATATCCAACTACAGTCCCAATTCGTGCCAGGGAAAGAAAATGCACTGGCGGACAGCTTAAGCAGAACTACCACGGATGCACACGAATGGATGCTGCACCCAGACATCTTTCAACTCATAGCAAAGACATGGGGAATGCCGGAGATAGATCTGTTCGCCTCCCCACTCAACCATCAACTGAAGACATTCTGCTCAAGGACATACCGCCCACAAGCTTGGAGGGTGGACACTCTCTCTTTCAGCTGGAAAGCCCTAACAGTATATGCCTTCCCACCTCTCCCATTGATGTACAAGGTTCTACTGAAGATCAGGGAGGAACAGCCAAAAGTGATACTAATAGCTCCGGACTGGCCAAGACAACACTGGTATCCATTATTGAGAAGCATGTCTCAGGCGAACTCTTGGCCTCTTCCCCTATGGCCTCTTCTTCTGACGCAGAACAATTTCAAGACCCTGCATCCCAACTTGAAAACATTGCAGCTAACTGCCTGGAAAATTCCTTAAACCCCAATCAAACTATTTTATCTCAGAGGGTGGAAGGACATTATCTTGGAGGCTCGCAGGCCTTCCACAAGGAAGACATACTCAGCTAAATGGAAGAGATTTCTCATTTGGAGCACATCAAAAGGCTCAGATGTCACAGTGGCAAACATAACACATATCCTAGAATACTTAGCAGAATTGTTCCACAATGGCCTGTCCTATTCTTCCATTAAGATTCATGCTTCCGCAATTTCAGCAGAATACAATGTGGATCCACCTATCTTCTCACACCCTCTCCTCAGACAATTTCTGAGAGGGATCAAAAATATTAAACCTCCAAGAAGACCCCCTCTACCTGCCTGGGATCTCAACTTTGTGCTGGAGAAATTGACACTATCTCCTTTTGAACCAGCAGCATCAGCGGATCTACAGTTTCTATCTTGGAAAACTGCATTCCTTCTGGCAATCACTTCAGCAAGAAGAGTATCTGAGTTACAAGCATTAATGGCAATGCAGCCTTTTCTTATTTTCCACCAGGACAGGGTGTCACTAAGAACCAATCCTACTTTTATGCCAAAGGTGGTATCTAGGGTATCCTTGAACCAAGCTATTCACTTGCCTACGTTCTTCCCTAATCCACAGAATAGAGGGGAAAAACTTTTGCACACCCTGGATATACACAGACAACTACGCTACCACTTGGACAGAACAAATACTAGCAGAAAAACTGACCAACTTTTTGTAGCATGTGCAACTGGGGTGCAAGGAAGAGCAATTTCCAAACAGACCATTTCAAAATGGATAGGAAATTGCATTCGATTTTGCTACTCCTTTCATGGAAAGACAGTTCCTGCAAACATCAGGCCTCATTCCACAAGGGCCACGGCCACCACTACAGCCTTCCTACGAGGGGTGGCTACCAAGGACATTTTAGAAGCTGCTACCTGGAGCTCCGTGCATACATTTGCCAAGCATTACAATCTACCTTTATACTCTAGATCCAGAGCAGGGTTTGCAACTGCAGTCCTGCAGGGGATCTTAACTACACCATCCTTTTCTTAGTCCCTCCTCCACCAGATTGGCTATGGTATTCTACCCATATGTTATGACTGCAGATGCATCCTTGAAGGACATAGTACAGTTTTGTACCTACCATAAATGTAGATGTCCGATAGGTATGCATCTGCAGTCAGGATTACCCTCCCTCCTTCCCCTCTGTGGTATTCCTAGGGTACTTACCCCTCTTTTAGCTAGCTGGGGGATTCTATTATGGTGTATTTGTTTATACATGTATATAATTTGCAAATGTTTGGAAATTTTCAGCATTTATCCAAATTTAGCCTTCCTAGAGGGCACCTGGCATCTGGGGCAAGAAAAACTGAGGAAAATGGCATCGGCTGATGCTTTTATACCCCAGACGCTCTGACGTCGGGGAAAGTGCGACATCAGCCGAGGCCAGACCCAGACTTTGGAATCCGGCCGACCGAAGGGCTGCCTGAGGCAGGACAACCCATATGTTATGACTGCAGATGCATACCTATCGGACATCTCCATTTATGGTAAGTACAAAACTGTACTTTTCCTCTTCTGAACAGGATTATTCCATGCTTCCCTATGAGGATTCTGATGCTGAAGAATCCATTCATTCAGCCTCTCCTCCTGAGGATTATTCTTTTGGGGAAACCCTGCATACCATGAGGGAGCATTTCCACTGGGAGAGCCAAGATTATTCTGAATCTAAGAAAAGGCTCAGAGACTTTCTGCTACTTCCTCAACACAGACCCGTTGCTATTCCACCTGTTCTAGACATTGTAGATGTATTTTCAGAGTCCGGCCTGTCCCCTAACTCTTTACCCCCTGCACCTGCTAAGCCAGACAGATACTACAGGGTCCCGGATTCTCATAAATTCCTGTATAAAAACCCCGCTGCTGACCCAGAAACTATATCTCAGGGTCCCAAAGGGGTTAAAGCTTCCACTGTAAAAAAACCTGTCCCCTCTGATAGGGATTCTAGGGCTCTAGAGAGATGAGGGAAAAAGTCTACACTTCTGCTACCTTGGCTGTAAGGGCTTTAAATTGTCAGTTTCATATGCTTAAATATCAGCAATATTTAATGTCACTGCTTAAACAGAAATTGTTGACAAATACAGAGTGTTCAGAGAACAAGGAATTGCAGGATTTATTGCATGCAGCTGAACAAGTGGGAAAGCATACTTTGCAATGTGGTTATGATTCACTGGAGGCCTCTTGCAGGGCCGCTGTTACAGGTTCTGTTATTAGAAGGCATGCTTGGTTAAAGGAACAGAATCTGCCTGATCATGTTAAAGCAAAATTATTAGATGCACCATTGCAGCATGATACTTTGTTTGGTACTAAAGCAGAAGAGGTGTTGAAAAAAATGGAGGATAAAGCAAAATCCATGCAGACAGTCAAGGATTTCTTACAGGTACAGCCACCCAGGTTTAGCAGGAACTGGCCTTATAAAAATTGGTCCTTTCCAGTGTCAGACAGACCTCAAAGAGGCAGATACAGTCGTCCCAGAGGCAGATCTCAGCCCCAAGGCTCATACAGGCCTAAACAATGGGGTGCTCCTATCTCCAAAAGCGGAGAAGACAAATCACAACTTTACAGGAAACAGTCCCAATGACTTTCCTCTGCCAGATCCAAGCACTTTTCTTTTGGCAGCCCCCTTAGGGGGAAAACTAGTACTTTTTTCATCAAATTGGCAAATGGTTACCCAAGACAAATGGGTCTTGAACATAGTGTCCCAAGGCTACATGTTCCATTTTCATACACTATCAAGGTCAAAAGGTATGCCAGACCTGCCACACAATCAATGGGCAGAGGCACAAAAACAAATTACAGCCCTCATGGACATGAGGGCCAGTCAGCAAGTACCACAACAAGAGCAGGGGCAAGGATTTTACTCCAGACTTTTCCTAGTACCCAGAAAGGACAAAACCTGGAAACCAATACTGGACCTGTCCATACTAAATAAGTTTCTGGAAGTTCCAAAATTCAAGATGTTGACTCTACAGCAGCTACTGCCCACGCTGGGCAAGAAGGCTTGGCTCGTAACTTTGGACCTAAAAGAGGCATACCTGCATGTCCCAATCAGACAATCTTGCAGAAGATACCTCAGATTCATAGCTGGCTCAATGCATTACCAATTCGCTGCACTGCCCTTTGGCTTATCTACTGCGCCCAGAGTCTTCACAAAATGCCTGGCACCAGTAATTGCGTTTTGCAGACAAAGAGGAATTCAAATATATCCCTACTTGGACGACTGCCTAATTCAAGCAGAGAACAAAGACATTCTTCTAAAGTATCTGGCGTTTGTAAAAAGATTACTAATTGGCCTAGGGTACACAGTAAACGAAAAGAAATCAAAACTAGTGCCATTTCAAGAGGTAATATTCCTGGGTACAAGCTTAAATACAACTGTCCAGATGGCTTATCTCATTCCAGACAAACGAAAGCAACTGACTTCTTACTTCAAGAAATTGGCAGCAAAAACCCACTTCTCTGCAAGGAAAATCCTGCAGGCCTTGGGTTTCATGGCATCCTGCATTCTACTAATTCCGTATGCCAGACTGCATATGAGGAAACTACAGTGGTATCTAAAAAGTGTTTGGACTCAGCATTGCCACAGCCTGGAGAACAGTAATTGTTCTCATTCCCTGCCTGCAACAGGAGTTTCGATGGTGGGCAGAAGCCTGTCACAACAACTAGGGTCTGTCATTCAGTTTACCCACAGCCAGATAGACACTGACAATGGATGCATCAGATTATGCTTGGGGGGGGTCCATATGGCAGGAAAATGTATTCAGGGCACATGGCCTGCAAACCAGATGCATCTTCACATCAATCAAAAAGAGATGCTAGCTGTTCAAAATGCCCCGACTGCTTTCAAGGACCTGCTTCATCCAGGACAGCTACTGATAAACACAGACAATACTACGGTCATATGGTACATAAACAAGCAGGGAGGTGCCCATTCCTTCCCCCTCTGCAGACAAGCAGTGACCTTATGGGACACAGCATTGGCTTTTCAAGTTCACCTGCAAGCACAACTCCTGCCAGGAAAAACAAATACTCTGGCAGACGAACTAAGCAGAAACCTCATGGATCCCCACGAATGGAAACTGGATCCACAAGTCTTCAGCATGATAACAAGGAAATGGGGATGCCCAGACATAGACTTATTTGCCTCCCCTCACAACTGCCAATTGCAGAGATTTTGCACAAGGATTTATCACAAACAAGCATGGAGAGTGGACGCCCTATCCTTCAGCTGGAAAAATCTAACAGCATATGCCTTTCCTCCACTGCCTCTCTTTCCCAGGGTACTCCTAAAGGTCAGACAAGAGAAGCCAAAAATGATACTGATTGCACCAGACTGGCCACACCAGCACTGGTACCCAATCCTAAAGAGCTTGTCTCAAGGTCCAGCATGGATATTGCCTCAAACTTCTCACTTGCTGACCAGACTGGCCACACCAGCACTGGTACCCAATCCTAAAGAGCTTGTCTCAAGGTCCAGCATGGATATTGCCTCAAACTTCTCACTTGCTGACCCAACAAAACAATCAGATCCTGCACAACCAACTCAGGACCTTAAATCTGGCAGCATGGCGAATAATGTAGCCATTCAGAACACTCCTCTTTCAAAAGCTGTTATGGATGTTATCTTGGAGGCCAGAAGGCCCAGTACCAGAAATACTTATGCAGAAATATGGAATAGATTCTGTGCTTGGAACAAGGCATTGGCACATGTGTACCAAATATCCCTCAGATTTTACAATGCCTAACTGAGATGCTGAAGAAAGGCCTTTCTTTCTCATCAATTAAGATTCATACCTCTGCCATTTCAGCCCATTACAATACGGAACCACCTATCTTTTCTCATCCTTTAATAAGGCAGTACCTCAGAGGGGCCAAAAACATTAGGCTTCCAAGGAGAGCATCAATTCCGGCCTGGGACCTCAATTGTGTTTTGGAAAAACTCACACTGCCTCCTTTCAAGCCAGCATCAACAGCAGATATAAAATTCTTATCCTGGAAAACGGCTCTGCTCCTTGCCATAACCTCTGCAAGACGAGTCTCGGAGTTACAAGCACTCATGGCTGTGGAACCTTTTATCATTTTTCATCCAGACAGGGTTTCTCTGAGGACAAACACTACATTTATGCCTAAGGTGGTGTCCAGTGTGGCCCTCAACCAAACCATTCACTTGCCTACCTTTTATCCCAATTCACAGAACAAGGGTGAGAAAATTCTGCATTCTTTGGACATACACAGACAGTTACGCTTCTACTTGGACAGAACTAAAGCTTTCAGAAAGACTGAGCAACTTTTAGTGTCATATGCTGCAGGATCACAAGGAAAGCCCATCTCAAAACAGACTATTTGTAAATGGATAGGCCATTGCATCCGTTTCTGCTATTTTCAACATGGCAAAGCAGTGCCTAAGGGCATTAGGCCTCATTCCACCAGAGCAGCAGCCACTTCAGCAGCCTTCCTCAGAGGAGTACCAACCAAAGATATCTTAGAGGCTGCAACTTGGAGTTCAGTACACACTTTCACAAAGCACTACCACTTACCTCTTTACTCTAAGTCCAGAGCAGGCTTTGCCACTGCAGTTCTGCAGGGCCTCATAGCCTCTCCTAATCCTATTTAGCCCAGCCACCCATCCTCCGCTTTTGGATTCAACCCAAGAGTAATGACTGCAACAGTGAAACATGATGAATATAGTACAGTTGCGTACCTACCATAAATGTAGATGTTCGAGTGTATTCACTGTTGCAGTCCAGGTTACCCACCCACCATCCCCCTTTTCTTTGCTGGGACATATCTGCATTTCTCTATCCTATACAACCTATTTGGTGTATTTGCTTGTAGATGAAGGAAATGTTATTTTTGTGCATGCGTTTTTATTGGCATATTTCTCAACCTACCAATTTGGGGGCACCTGACATGTGGGGCAAGAAAAACTGAAGAAAATGGCGTCTGCTCCATCTTTTATACCCCTGGCGCACTGTCAGGGAAGAGGCAACAGCAACCGACGCCAGACCTAGACTTTGGAATTCTGGCCGACTGAGGGTAGCCTGCCAGCAGGATAACCCAAGTGTAATGACTGCAACAGTGAATACACTCTAACATCTACATTTATGGCAGGTACACAACTGTACTTTCTCTGTTCTGGGCCGACAATATTAACCTTTCATCTTTTGGTTTAAAATTCACCTCACCTTAACCATCCCTGCATTTGGTCCTGATTAACATGTGGTTGTTAAGAGTGTTCTATACTTGCAGATATATTTATGCATTTCCCACGTTTCTCGCCTTCTCATCGGATTCTTTACCTTATTATCTTTCTTTTGATTTTTGGCACATTCATTTGCTTGCCTGGTTTTTATCTAATTCTGGTTTGATTTCCATTCCTGCTTGACACCAGTATGCTTTTGGCAAATTAAGTAAGGGGGTCATTTTTCACTTATTCTCCTCATGTTTATTTTATTTTATTTTACATTTGTTGACCGGGCTAGTCTAGCTGGATATATGTCCATTTTCAGTAGAGGCCCGGGGAGAAAAGCTCCAAGTATTAATACATAGTATAATAAAAAGTAAACATAAAAGTAATTACAGCTAAAATAGTAAGAAGGAAGTCAAGTAAAAAAAAAATTTTTTTGAGGAAATTGGGAGATTAATAACACAATAGTCTTACACATAAGTGAGATATAAGATCCCACATATGTCATGGGCAAAGCATAGTGCTTTTTATAAAGTGACATAATTAGAAAGCATAATGAATAGAATGAGGATAAGTAAGAAATGAAGAGAAAGAAAGATAGGAAAGGTATCTGAGTTAGTATAGGATGGGTTTATGGATTTAATTATCTTCCTAGAGCTAAATAAGAGTTTCTTTATGAAAGAGAGGCAGAATTTACACCTATGAAAGAGTGGAGAAACACTCTGAGATAAATAGTCAGCGGGTCAGTTCACTATCTTAATGTATAGTTGAGGAGCTAGGAGACCTCAACTGGGTTAATTGGGTAAAGAGGGCGAGAGGGGAAAGTAGGGAGACAAGAAAAGGAAGAACAAGGCTAGTCTGGGTTACTGCAGGGGCATATCCATTTTTTATTGAGATACTTTTTGAGATTCTTCTTGAAAATAGGAAGAGAAGTCAGAGATGAGATATCAGAGGGTAATTTGTTCCATAGTTTTCCAACTGAGTTGGAGAACAAGCTATCTCCTGCAGAGTTATTAGTTGCAGTCCTGTTGATCAAAAGTTTGTTAGGAGCATAGATGTTGCAGGTTATTATAAGGGGTAATAAGGCTGGTGAGTATTGGAGTTTTAGTAGGTTGGTACAGGGTTTTGTGAGCTATTATAAGTTGTAGTTCGATCTGATTGTGAAGTTCTAGCCAGCCAAGTTGTCTTAGATTGAGGCAGTGATGAGTCCTAAAAGGAGATCCGGTAGCAAATCTAGCAATGTTGTTGTAGGATATAACTAGTTTATTAAGGTTGTTTTTTGACAGGTTGGTATAAATAGGGCATGCATAGAGTAAGTAGAGATAAGATGAGTTTTGGCTAGGGTAATTCTAGTAGCTGGGGTAAGAAATGGTTTGATTCGATATAGGGTTCCTATTTTTTTGTTCACAGTTTTTATAGTAGAGTTAATGTGATTTTCAAAATTAAGTTTGTCTATTGTAATTCCAAGTAATTTTGTGGTGGTGTCAGGAGAAATACTAGTATTGTTGTTGGAAGTGATAGAGAAATTTGGGGGGATTTGCTTACGTGTTGGTGAAAAGAGTAGTAGCCTTGTTTTCTTGGGATTGAGTAGAAGGCAGCGTTGTGAGAACCATTGTTCTACTGAGTTAAAGGCTTTTTGGGTAAGAGACTGAAGTTCAGTTTGAGAGGTAGCTGTGCAGATTATAGTGGAGTCATCTGCATATTGAATCCAGGTAGTAAAAGGGATAGCTGATTGAAGGTCGTTAATAAAGATGGAAAAAAGAACTGGACCTAGAATAGAGCCTTGTGGTACACCTAGGGAGATAGGAAGGTGGTCAGATAATGTGTTTTTCCAGAGTACAGCTTGTTGTCGGTTTTCAAGGTAAGATTTAAACCAAGATGTCCTTCAAGAATGCAACTGCAGTCATAACATGTGGGTTGTCCTGCCTCAGGCAGCCCTCGGTCGGCCGGATTCCAAAGTCTGGGTCCGACGTCGGCTGATGTCACATTTCTCTCCGACGTCAGAGCGGCTGGAGTACATAAGCATCAGCCGACGCCATTTTCTCCAGTCTTTCTTGCCGCGTGGTGCCCGAAGCAGAAGCAGTTCACAAGTGCCGGTCGGTCAGCTCCTGTATTCTACGATACCGAAGTCATCAAAAAAGCTAAGTACCGGGGGCGTGGCCAAGGATGAACACAGGATAGCAGCAGATTTCTTCAGCTCCACCAATTTCATTACACTGACAGGAATTAATTACTTAAATTAATTTTTGAAGTAATTTTCTTTCTAAATATGTTTGTTTTATATAGTTCTTGAACTATATCTAAAAAAGAAAGGAAATCTTAACAATATTCCTGTCAGAAATCACTTTGGAAATTTTCCTGTCAGTTTATCAGTCTGAAATGAGTTCCAGTAAGACAAATTCTCAAGACTCCAGCATCAAGAAAGAACTTCAGTCTCTGATAATTATAATCCAGCAACTTACTGCTAAGATGGATAAAATGGATACTAAAATAGACACCTTCATAGAAAAACTACAAAACAAATAGACTTGTTACATATAGACCTGCAACAACAGAAGATCCAGATGACAGGCATAGAAGAAGCTGTGAATGACATGGAAAATAGAATACAAGAAGAGGAAATCAACATTGAGTTTCTGCTGAAACAAAATACACATTTACAAACAAAGCTGGATGACCTGGAAAATAGATCTAGGCGCAATAACATTAGGATTTTTGGACTGCCAGAAAATATTGAAGGTAACAATATTACTTCTTTTTTAACAACATGGCTCCCTAAAACTTTAGACTTACCAGAAGCATTCTCTTTTGGTATCGAAAGAGCACATAGATCTATAGCTAATACTAACTCTAACAAAACCTATCCTAGATCAGTTATAGTTAGATTTATATCATCTGTTGATAAAGAGATGGTTCTTAAATCTGCTTGGGCTAAAGCTCCTGTTAAGATTAATGAGACAACTGTGCGTTTTGACAATGACTATTCTTCCATGGTAATAGCTAAAAGAAAAGTTTTTCTGCCACTAATAAGGGAGCTTAAAAAAGCACAGTTTAAAACATACCTTCTGTTTCCTGCCAAGCTTAAAATCTTCCTTCCTGAAGGTCCTAAAATTTTCGATGACTTAGACTCTGCTTTACTGTTTGTCAAAAAAAATAAGATTTTGGATAAAATAGAAGAAATGGAATGGGCTAGTCCTTCATTAAAGAGACTGGCAACTGTAACTTCGTGGAAGACTTCAGGGAAGAAGAAGAGACTAA